>NC_086107.1:111214835-111512329 GCF_963921235.1 Mobula hypostoma
AAAAAGTAGTGAGGTAGTGTTCATGGGTTCAATGTCCATTCAGAAATCGGACGGCAGAGGGGAAGAAGCTGTTCCTGAGTCATTGAGTGTGTGCCTTCAGGCTTCTGTACCTCATTCCTGATGGTAGCAATGAGAAGGCATATCCTGGGTGATGGGGGTCCTTAATAATGGATTCCTTTTTTTGTGGCATCACTCCTTGAAGATGTCCAGGAATCTACAGAGGGTTCTGCCCGTGACAGAGCTGATTGAGTTTCCAACTGCCTGCAGCTTCTTTCGATCCTGCGCAAAACCACCCCCTTCACCCCCAACCCCCCATACCAGACGGGTATGGTCTGGGGGTATGGTTAGAATGCTTGCCAATGATACATCTGTAGAAATTTGAGAGTCTCTCTGGTGACTTACCAAATCTCCTCAAACTCTAGATTAAATACGGCCGTCGCGGTGCCTTTGAAACTGCATCAATGGGTTGGACCCAGTATATCAAAGTACATGCGACAAATAAAGTTAATCTTTAATCATTAACATCCATGAGGCACTGCCTTAAGAAGATGGCATCCGTCATCAGCAGCCTGCACCATCTGGGCCAAAGCATCTTCTCACTGCTCACATTCAGGCAGGAGATCCAAAAGCCTTAAGTCGCTCACCCTTAGATACCTAAAAAATCTGATTTTCATTTCATATGCATATACATAACGTAACTCAGTTTTTTTCCCTCTACATTTATTTATCATGTATTTCTATTGCTGTAAAGTTAACAAATTTCACAACATATGCTGGGGATATTAAATCTCATTCTGTCTAGTCAAATCAAGCTGGATCATTTTTTAAGATCTAGTTTTATTGCCCAGTGATAAAAGATGAACCAATAATCTCAGCAGTCAAAACAATCCTCTTAGACATGGCCTCTTTATAGATTGCAATATTAACCGTCAAGACAAATAGAGCTTTATGGCTGTTTGCAGATGTACAGTGAGATTGACATGCAAATAAAAAGCTTGCTCACAGAAGCATCACATGCACATTGAGTCAGGCTTTATTACGAGTTTGAGGAGATTTGGTGTGTCACCAAACACACTTGCAAATTTCTACAGATGTACTGGGGGGGGGGCATTCTGACTGGCTGCATCACTGTCTGGTGTGGGATGGGGTGGATGCTCTTGCACTGGACCGTAAGAAGCTGCAGAGTTGTAAAGTCAGTCAGCTCCATCGTGGGGACTAGCCTCCAGAGTATTCAGGACATCTTTAAGGAACAATGCCTCAAAACGTAGCATCCATTATTAAGGCCCCCATCGCCGAGGCCATGCCTTGTTCTCATTACTATCATCAGGTAGGAGATACAGAAGCCTGAAGGCATTCACTCAGCGATTCAGGGACAGCTTCTTCCCCTCTGCCACCTGATTTCTGAATGGACATTGAACCCATGAACATAACCTCATTTCTGTATTTCTTTTTTTGTATACACACACATAGTAATCACATTTTTCTCTATTATTATATATTACGTTGTACTACCGCCACAAAGGCAACACGTTTCATGACTATGCTGGCGATATTAAACCTGATTCTGAAAAGAACACTAGTTATACAAGACAGCCGGGGGGAGGGGGGGGGGGGAATCTGAAAGACATTAGTGCAAAGAAACAAAGCGCAACCAGATACAAGTCCATGGTAGAGCAAGCGGCAGCCTGTAGTGTGGTAGGGTCATGTAGGTCAGTTCAACGACCTGATGATTGTAGGAAAGTCACCACTCTCAAAGCTGGCGGGGTGGGACTTCAGGCTTCTGTACCTCCTGCCGATAGGAACAATGAGAAGATTTCATAAAGCAGTGAGAAGGTGGCGATATATGTGCACTTTGACCTTTGACCTGGATGGTGGGCGGCCTGGAAGACGGATGCCTCCTTCTTGAGGCAGTCAAGGTACATCAAGACTTCAATGTAGTCCTGACTGACTGCAATCGCTGGTGGGAGGGCTGTGTCGAAGTACAAAGTGCATATACATCACCATATACTACGCTGAGATTGATTTTCTTGTGGGCATTCATTGTAAATGTAAGAAGTACAATAGAATCAGTAGAAGACTCTACCCAACAGGAAGGACATACAACCAATATACAAAAGACAACACTGTGCAAATACAAAGAGAAATAAATGCGATAAATATCAAGAACTTCTAATGAAGCGTCCTTGAAAGCGAGTCCATTGGTTGTGGGAACATTTCAGTGATGGGGCGAGTGAAGTTATCCCCTCTGGTTCAAGAGCCTGATGGTTGAGGGGGAATAACTGTTCCTGAACCTGGCGGTGTGAGTCCTGAGCCTCCTGTACCACCTGCCTGACGGCAGCAGCGACTTCAATGATGAGTCTATAGATGTAGGAACAGTTCAGTAAAGAGACGAGTGAGGTTACGCTCTTTGGTTAAAGAGTGTGGTAAATGGGGTAATAACTTCCTGCATCTTCTACCCCGCCCAGAAGCAGATACTGGTAACGACAAAGAGACCATTTGCACTTAATGGGCGAGTGGGTAACTTGCTAGCCTCTGCCCTCTCATTAAATTCCCAGCTTTATTTGTGAGGGAGACAGACCACGAGCAGCAAGGCAACTTCTGGCCGGGATTGTGCGGCTGGGAAAGTTCCGAGCCCATGCTGCTCACTGCTGTGCTGGGAGTTAACTGTTCCAAAAGGAACAGCTGGATCCTAGGTCCGGAAAGGGGTGTGCGGCCCTGTGTATAAGACTGGGCAGGTCCCACAGAGAAAGCTCCATCAGTCAGGCCAGCTCACTGGGATAAAGGTTCGGGCCGGCTGCTGTGACAAGGACACCTTGTTCCCCCTCCTCCCCCACCAGCCCGTGAACAGCCAGCCTCCAACATACAGCTGCTGCCTCTTCCGTCAACCTACGGGCACGTGTCGGCATGCACACATAATCAAACCTGAAAATCACGTCCCAGTCCCTTTCATGTGACTCACGCCTCGTTGCACACAGTGACGAGGTAAACAGATTCCTGGCACAGATAAAGGCAGCCAGATGCAAATCTACTCATTCACATTATGAGGAGTACAATCCCCTGCATCAACACCATGCAATGACGGTCGGGCGAACTGAGCAGACTTGTCAGAATTTATTGATTCATATAACACAACGAGAGTGAACCAAGAGCTCAAATCCCCACACAAATGATGAAAACTGGTCACTTGCAAGTTGCGTCACAACTACGATGAGAAATAAATTGCTTGATCTTTCTCAAAGTTAAGATTGGTTTTTAAATTTACTCAGCGCCACCCTACCCAGCAACCCCCCCCCCCGCCCCCGCCTCCGACAACCCTGAACCTAACCACAGGACAATTTACAATGACCAACGGGACATTTTTGGACTGTGGGAGGAAACGGAAGCATCAGGAGAAAACCCACACATTCCACGGGGAGGATGGACAGAGAATCCTTACAGGGGACACCAGGATTAAACTCCTAACTCCAGCACCACAAGGTAAAACCGCACCGCGCTAACCACTGTGGCACCCAAGGAGGACACCCGCCTAGTGATGCATCTTTAAGGCTGCATTTCCCTATTCCAACACAATTTACATTCATGTAAAACAGATGACAACCATTTGCATTTCAAAGTTGGCTGCAAGGCAAATGCTGAGCAAGACATCAGGAGAAGACTAAAGTCTCAAAAGCATCATGGAAACATTTATGCCTGCACGTGGCACAAAATAATTCTTCATTAATATTAAATGGTGGTATAGCAGTTAGCATAACGCTTTACAATGCCAACTTAATTCTGCCTCTGTCTGTAAGGAATTTGTACGGTATAGGTTAGGGTTAGTAAGTTGTGGGCACGCTACATTGGTGCTGGAAGCGTGGTAACACCTGCAGGCTGCCCCCAGCACATCCTCTGATCTGACGCAAACGAATCATTTTTCGATGTTCCGATATACATGTGACAAATAAAGCTTTATCTTTACTCTTACATTTATACATTTTTGCATTGTAGGGGAATTAAGGGTTACGGGGAAAAGGCAGGTAGGTGGAGATGAGTCCATGGCCAGATCAGCCATGATCTTATTGATTGGCAGAGCAGGCTCGACGGGCCGAATGGCCGACTCCTGCTCCCATTTCTTACCTAACAGCCAAACAGGGCTTGGCGGTAAAAACTAAATCATGCAGATGTTGGAAATCTGAAATAAATGCTGGAAGCACTTGAACAGTCAAAGAGTAAAATGGCGACGCTTCTCTCTTCGCAGAACTTAACCAATTGACCAGCAACTGGTTAACATCCTGTGGGCGGAGACACGAGCACTAGGATGTGGCAGCAGCGTAGCCAATGGCTGCAGTCAATATAAGAAGCTAGGTTTGGGCCAGATGGGAACTTCCCTTCTATGGTACCCATCAGAGGGGGAGCCACTGGGTGGGTGCTACGGGGCTGTCTTCCTCTGGCAAATGTGCCTTTGCAAAGGCATTTTTGGTTCAAGAGGCATCACCACAGGGACGTCCACACTTCCTCCAAGTGCCACAGTTAAAATGTGGGTAATTCACCCTCCAAGGGTAATCAGTTTAATTGTTTTTAATTTGATTTTTTTTAAATTTAGAGCCACAGCCCAAAGAGCTGCCCCACCCAGCAACCCACATACTTAACCCTTATATTGGTGGGACCACAAAGTGTCCCCTTGGTTCTCAGTTTTACCGAGCCAGAAGGGTGGCTGGTTGGTGCCCACGTACAAGACTCCCTACACTCATTGTTGCTCCATAAGCTTCAAACGTGGCAAGAACTTGCTAAATCTGGTAATGTGATCACTCAAATCAAGTATGCTTTTCTCCTAAGGGGTTGTCTATCGGTGGGTCCTTAGCTGGTTGTAGAGGCCAATACAGGATTCGCATATCCGAGATGTCTGGGTACTTAACTAAGCCCCATCACCCCTACTGGGGTATAGACCACTGAGGGTAGCTCACTGGAGTCCTCTGACCTGGGCCAGTCCTTCACATTGTCTCCTGGTGTAGGCCACCTTCTTGGTGTGTCCTTCCCCTCCCAGGGATGAAGTTCTTAGAGCTTCCGTTGCTGTTTCTGTAGCACTGAGATTTTTACAGGATGGGGTTGCTGGCCCTGTGTCCAACCCTCCTCCCTTCACAGCCGGGCTTGGGGACCATCCACAATGGAGCTGAGACGTTAGGGTAGATTCCCTTATTGGAGAACATCTGTCTGTGTCTTTGTTTAACATGGGGAGGCTGATACACAGGCAGTACCACTCACCACCTCCTTGATGGCATCAATGAGAAGAGTGCGTGTCCTGGGTTATGGAGGGTCCTTAATGATAGATGCTGCCTTTTACAGACAGCACCTTTTGAAGGTGTCCTGGATGCTGGGGTGGGAGTGGGGGTGGCTAGTGCCCATGATCGAGCTGGCTGAGTTTGCAACCTTCTGCAGCCTGGAATCAGAGACCAGAGGCACGGAATGCAAGTTGGCTGGGGCCCCTTCACTGCCGCACCCTTTCTCTGCCTTCACTGCCACTGCATCATCATCTTCCGCCAGCTCCACTGCTGCGGTCTTGGTTGGATTGCACCAACATGGGTGACCCTTCCAGGAGCCAAGCACCAGATGACCGAACTCCAGACAGTACCAACCTCAGGATGTCAGGAACCCCCATTCTACAGCGTCCAGTACCCCGTTCAAGCCACAAGCGTGAGCCCAGCTAGGGCAATGGATGAGAAGATCATGAGCCTTAGGGATATCCCAAATATGTGCACCAATTCCACAATGACAATGGTAGATCACCGGTACACTGGCTAAGAGTCACCTTGAGTTAAGAACAACAAGCCAAGGAGTAGATTAGAGAGTCATATAGAGTCAGGGAGCACCACAATGTGCTGAACTATTATTTTGTCTAGTCCCTCTGAAGAGGATTGATATCACTGAGCAACAAAGATTTTGCTTCCTGAATACTGCTGATCATGAAAATCAGCATGAAATTTCCCAATCGCACAGTTTTTTTTTGGAATCGCCTATATTTGTTAATTTAGTTCATAATTCAAGTCAGGATAACTGATGCCAAGAATAAGGAAGGCATTTTTGTTGGTCCACAAATCAAACAGGTCATCAATGACAGGCAATTCCAAGAACTTCTGGTGGGACCAGAGGAAATCACATGGAAGGCATTCAAGGATGGTGTTGAAATTTTTCTTGGCAATTACACAGCATCAATCCATGTGCAGCTGGTTGACAACATGCTTCAAGCATACAAAACCAGGAAGTGCAACAGATTCATTTTCTGCATTTCCATCTAGACTTCTTCCCAGCAAACCCTGGCGCTGTCAGTGACGAGCATGGTGAAAGGTTTCACCAGGAACATTGCAGTCATGGAAAACTGCTGGCTGATTATTGTTGGACACTGAAGTGAGAAGCCTCAGACACTGAGTACAAATGAAAATCATCAGCAAAACATTCTTAGCTCAGTTGCACCATTGCAATCCATCAGTACCGTTATGCAATTAAACATATTGTAGTCAATAAAAGTTAATGTCTTGTATTTCCAAATTCCTGTGATACAAGTAGTCTGAAATTATATTTGTGTTCAAGTGGTCTACCATAAACAAGAAGAAAATTCTGAAGAAGCAACACTTTCAATAAAATTTGTTGTCCACCCATCTTGTAAAGACACTGCCCAGAAGGCGGCAATGGCAAACCACTTCTTTTGAAAAAATTTGCCAAGATCAATCATGGTCAGAGATCATGATCACTCACATCATATGACATGGCACATAATGATGCTAAGTCCCATTGACCCACAACTGGTATAAAGTGTTCCATACCATTTCCATCCATAGACTAATCCTGGGTTATTTAACCGTCAACCGCAAGAAAGAGTTTGCACAAGTTATAGAGATTTAATTAATTCTGTCTCTCAGATGAGCTTTGTAGATTTTTTTTTTCCCTAACCATCACTGTTAGAAGATGGTGATGTATAGTGTGGGCAGACTAATGTGGTCCTCTGAAGTTGTTCATTTAGAGTCAATCAAAAGAACCCGGCAGCCGGGTGATGATGTAGTAGCATCTGCACCAGACTTTGATGCCAGTGGTCCTGGGTTCAAATCCGGTTGGCTCCTTGCACGCTTTCCATCTGTGCTGGATTGAGCGGTGAGATAGCAACTTGGTCTCATAAAAAACAGACAAAAATGTTCAAGAAACAGCATGGCCTCGAAAGGAACAACAAAAGTACCCAGTAGCACCAATTCCTCAGTCAATAACTATGAGGAAGTCATACAGTTTTATAGTCCTGTAGTAATATTAACAATGTTTAAATTTGTTCTGTATTTTATTTAAATATATAACTTGTTACTCAGGTAAACAAACAGTGGATCAAAACTGTTGATTGTTTAACAGTTGGATCTTTTGGATCAAAATGATTCAAATTGGATCAAAATGTGCTGGTTCTGATGGTGTCCTAATAAACTGGAATCCACTACTTCAAAAGGCCACAGCTTCTGTGACTCAGTTGGTTTGAACACAATCTCCAGTGCTGTATGGTGTTTCTACATTTTCCTTTTAATCATCAGAATTTTCTCCCACATACCAAAAAATATGCTAGTTTACAGGTCAATTGGCCACAGTTACTTGCCTCCTGTATGCTGGTGGGTTCCTTAAGGTTGTTATAACTAAGGGTGGTAATTGGGATAAGATCCCACTACTAGTTAAATGCTCCCAATGGTGTACACCTCAAATACAGTAGCTTCTGACAACCACATCCAGCTCCTTACTTTCACTACTCAAGGCTGATTTATACTTGTGCGTCAACTCGATGCCGTAACCTACGCAAGTGTCCTATGCGCATTGTGAGCATTTATACGTGTGCGTTGGTGTGTCTGCGTCACTCTGCAATTCGGGCACGTCACGTATGCGTACATACCTGCCCGCGCAAGGCTTCATGGTCATGGTAGTCTTTCTTGGGGTAAACAAGTTTAAAGCGAGCGTCTTTTTTCGTAAAAGCGAAGTGTGCCCTCCATAATTTCGGAGGTCTGGAAAGCTTTATGGAGAGCATTGCAGCCAGAGTTCCTCCCCTGCCCTTCAGTCGCCCAATGGGAAGCTATTGCAGCGTAGGAGGAAATGCGATGCTACCAAGCTGACCAATCACAGTTGTTGCGGTGTGCATTGCCGCAATGCATAGTTACATTCTGGGAGAGGTTCACGCCAGGCTACGGCGTAGGGATCCATGTAGGCACTGCGTAGGGTTCGTGGTGACGCCGTACCTACGGCATTGAGTTGACGCAGAAGTATAAATCAGCCTTAAGCTCGGCAGAACCGTTTCTACTAACAGAAGAGGGGCAAATGCGGGTTACTGGCACCTTAAAACCAGTCGCTGTGGGCAGCTCGGGCTCATCAGCCGTGATTGGCAGCTCATCTAGAAGGAAATCTCAGATCTTAAACCTCTGCTGCCTTGTGGTTGAACTCAATCACGGGGGAGGCTTTGGGAGTAAGTCCCAAGGGAAAAATCTAGAGCTGCAGTCCCTAAGGCAGTCTCACGTTGATTTCAATGTTGACTGACAACTCGTGTGACGCTGCTGGTGCCAAACTGTAACAGTCTCTGCCGTTCCTTTGAGTTCATCAGATGCGTGGAGAGGGGGAGCTTCCTACATGGGCGACAGCTTGCTTTCCACGTTGTACTGCCCTGGCTTGCAACATCCATGGCCCCAGATGCAGGTAGGTTGTAGAACTGATGAGATGCTAGGAGAGTGGGTTACAGAGAAAACTACTAGGGAATGGAATTGCATTCTGAGGGAACATTGACTCATTGGGCTATACAAGTATTGTGAATAGGGCCCCTTATCTAAGAAAGGATGTGCTGGTATTAGGACAGGTCCAGAGGAGGTTCACGACAATGAATGTAGGAATGAAAAAGTTAACTTATGAGCATTTTATTGCTCTGTGCTTGTACTCACTGGAGTTTAGAAGAATGAAAGGGATCTCATTGTAACCTATCAAATAAATGAAAAGCCTGGATGGAGTGGATGTGGAGAGGGTGTTTCCAATACTGGGGGAGTCTGAGACAAAAGGATACAGGCTCAGAATACAAGGAGTTTAAACTGTCTGGAGTTTAGAACAGAGACGTGAAGGAATTTCTTTAGCCAGAGGGTGGTGAATCTGTGGAATTCATTGCCATGAACGACTGTGGCAGCCAAGTCATTGAGTTGATAGGTTGATCAGAAGTTGATAGGTTCTTGATTAGTAAGGGTGTCAAAGGTTATGGGGAGAAGGCAGGAGAATGGGGTTGAGAGGACAATAAATCAGCCATGATAGAATCGCAGAGAAGACATGATGGGCCAAAGGGCTGAATTCTATGTCTTGTATTTACCACTCGTTTTGTAAGGAAATATGCATCCACCACCCGCGGTTAAACGTTTAACATAGTACCCAACTTAAAGTACAATCATACAATTGTCCAAAAGGAGACTTAGGTCAGATAATCAGTGTCGCGGCTTTGCCAGTATGTGAAACATCCCAGAATTGATTGTAGTTTGGTGCCAAGCATAAACCACAGGACATCATAACAAACAACACAATAGCATCCAACAATTTACAAGGCAACAGTGCAAACAGCCATGGGCAATCAATAATTAGCGGAACGGCCACATGCGCAAACATCAATAATCAAACTTAAATAAACTGAACAAATGAACAGAGTCAATGATTATCAACAGAACAAGAAGAGCAGGAAAGACTATTTAACGGACAGCAAGATGGACAGCATTTAAAAATTAACAGATGTCTGAATGATTAATAAAGGAAGCCAAGTACAAGACTGAAGATGACAAAAATGGAAGGCAAGAATTAATACAAACCTGCAGAAAGCAAGCTTGTGGAAATGATAAGGCAAAACAGAAGATAAATGTTTGCATCAGTTGTCACTGTGGAAGATACAATTAACATCCCAGAAATAGCTCCGAATCGGAAACTGTAGGCAGGGAGGAAGCCAAAAAAATTTACAGTCGCTGGGGCAGTGGGACAGAGCAAACCATTGGAGCTGCAGGCTCACAGATCCCTGGATTCTCATGGACCTCACCCTGGGTTCATAAAAGTAGTGGTTGGTGAGATGGTTGATACAATGGTGCATGTTTCCCAAATTCTCCAGATCTGGAGACTGTTTCAGATGATTGAAAACAACATGGCAGGAATGTCTTTGAAAAGATTCAAGATTCAAATACTTTTATTATCAAGGGATGCATAAATTATAGACAACCTTGAGATTTGTTTGCTTACAGGCGACCACAAAGAAAGAAAACCCGAAAGATTGCAATTAGAAAAAATAAAGACCAACACTCGAAGCGCAAAGAGAAAAAAAAACACGAATCATGCAAACAGAAGCAAGCGAAAGGATTCCGAAACAAATGAGTCCTTCGAGAAAAAGGGAGGGAGACAGAAAGTAGAGAAAAAGCCCTCCCAACCATTGAGCACATCTACATGAAACGCTGTCATAGGAAAGCAGCATCCATCAGAGATCTTCACCATCCAGGCTATGTGCTCTTCTCACTGCTCCCATCAAGTAGAAGGTACAGAAGCCTCAGGCCTCACATCACCAGGTTCAAGAACGGTTACTACCCCTCAACCATCAGGCTCTTGACAAAAGGGGATAAGTACACTCACTAGCCCATCCATTGAGATGTTCCTACAACCAATGACTCTGTACCTTGTTATTTTATGTTCTCATTATTTATTGCTATTTATTTATATTTGCATTTGCACAGCTTGTCGTCTTCTGCACTCTGGTTGATCTTTCATTGATCCTGTTATAGATATTAATCTATAGATTTGCTGAGTATGCCCACAGGGAAATGAATCTCAGGGTTGTATATGGTGATACATATGTACTTTGATAATAAAATTTACTTTGAACTTAATCAAGAACTTATCAACCTCCACTTTAAATGTACCCATTGACTTGACACCATAGCCAACTGTGGCAATGAATTCCACAGAACCAGTATTCTTGCTTCAACCAGCTGTATAGCTCTACAGATGTGTGTATGTATACACACACACTCGCATATTAGGCACACAACTTCCACGCACAGGAACGGTAGAGTAGGTAAATGGGAGCGAGCTGAGAACAGCAAAGTAAATGCAGAAGCCAGGCAGACACGGAGCTATGGGCAGTGTAAAGGCTGACGGCAGTGGAAAGAGTGAAAAGTTTCAGGTTCCTGGGAGTCGGCATCACTGAAGATAGATCGTGGACCCAATACAGCGACACAATTATAAACAGGGCACGCCAGCGTCTATACTTCATAGTCATAGTCATACTTTATTGATCCCGAGGGAAATTGGGTTTCGTTACAGTTGCACCAAGAATAGAGTATAAATATAGCAATATAAAACCACAAATAATTAAATAATAATATGTAAATTATGCCAGGAAATAAGTCCAGGACCAGCCTATCAGCTCAGGGTGTCTGACCCTCCAAGGGAGGAGTTGTAAAGTTTGATGGCCACAGGCAGGAATGACTTCCTATGACGCTCAGTGTTCATTAGGAGTTTGTGGAGATTTTGGTATGAAATCAAAGACTAGCAGATTTCTACAGCTGGACCATGGAGAGCATTCTAACTGGTTGCCTCACTGTCTTGTATGGAGGGGCCACTGCACAGGATCGGAAAAAACCGTGGAGTGTTGCAAACTCAGCGAGCTCCATCACTGTACAACCGTACGACACAGGAGCAGAATTAGGCCATTCGACCCGAGTCTGCATTGCCATGACATCATGACTGATTTATTATCCCTCTCAACCTTATTCTCCTGTCTTCTCCCCAAAACCTTTGAAGCCCTTACTAATCAAGAACTTACCAACCTCAATACTTTAACTATACTCAATGACTTTACCTCCACAGCCAACAGCAGCAATAAATTCCAAAGACTCACCACCCTCTAGCTAAAAGAAATTCCTCATCTCTGTTTTAAAGGGACGTCCTTCTAATGAATCCATGGACATTATTTTTGCTCTACTTTATTCATACCTATTATAATTTACTGTGAGTTTTTAATATAGTCTTCTACAGATGTGCAGTGGAGAGTGTATCGACTGGCTGCATCACAGCCTGGTAGATAAACACCAAATCCTTTGAATGGAAAATCCTACAAAAGGTAGTGGACTTGGCCCAGTACATTATGGGTAAAGCCCTCCCAACCATTGAGCACATCTACATGAAACACTGCCATAAGAAAGCAGCATCCATCAGACATCCCCACCACCCAGACCATGGTCTCTTCTCGCTGCTGCCTTCAGGTAGAAGGTACAAGAGCCTCAGGACCCCCACCACCAGGTTCAAGAACTGTTACTACCCCTCAACCATCAGACTCTTGAACATTTGCCCCATCCATTGAGATGTTTCCACAACCAATCATCTCCCTTTAAGAACTCTTTATCTCATTAGCTCATGTTCTCATTATTTATTGCTATTTATTTATATTGGCATTTGCAGTTTGTTGTCATCTGCACTCTGGTTGATCTTCCACTGATCCTGTTATAGTTACTATTCTATAAATTTGCTGAGTATGCCCACAGGAAAATGAATCTCAGGGTTGTGTATGGTGACTTATATGTACTTTGAAAACAAAATTTACTTTCAGCTTTCATTTATCCTGTTATAGTTATTATTCTATAGATTTGCTGAGTATGTCCACAGAAAAATGCATCTCAGGGTTGTATATAGTGACATATGTCCTTTAATAAATTTACTTTGAACTTTATGTATTACGCTGTACTGCTGCCACAAAACAGCACATCTTACCACGTGTCAGTAACAATAGACTTGATTCTGATTCCATATCCTGCACCAGGCAAATTAAATTTTAATGTCGACCATACATGAAACAGCATACCTTGGGGGCCAAGGTGCAAAACACAGTACCAACAGTCACACACAGCACAAGGCACATATAAGATAGCAAGTGTACGGGGTCTTTCTTTTTTTTGTATGTTAAATTTTAAATGGCTTCTTTGTTATGTTAAACGCTGAGAAAGCTTTGCGCTAGCAGCTTGTTGTGGGTTGGGGGTGATAAGAGGATGTTACGAACCACTTGGGATAGTTGTTATGACTTTGGTGTATCTGGAAGATTTGTATGCACGGGGTTTTGAGGGAGAAGGTGGGAGAGAGAGACAGAGAATGGACCAGGTGCTGTAAGTCCGCTAATGGGTTGGACCCCGAGCGGGGCGTTCGGCGGGGAGAGGAGACGGAGACGGACTCGTGTGGAGTGTCTGGTCGACCACCGTTGTTGGTCCCAGGCGGCCGGTCGAGGTGGTCCGAGGGGTCACAGGGTGAAGAAGAAGGGTCCTAAGCTCCAACTTTTTTGTGCACGAGGAGACTGAACTTTGATAAGTGTGGCGCCTTTTATTTTCCTTTTATATTTATTCTCTATTAATTATATAGTTCCAGTAATATCTATAAACTGTAAATCATTTAATTGTATCTGGTGTATTGTCTGTTATTTGGGCAGGGTGGGGTACATCACACAGCATCCACACAAACTAATTACCCAGTTTGGCGGGGCTGAGGGCTGTTTCCCTAGACGACAGCGAGCCGAGCGACCTTGAGGGTGGCCGGGGGGCTACACAAGAAAACATAGTCACACAAAAAGATATATATAGCCCAAATCCCTGAGTGTCATGTCCTATAAATTAATGGTGTATAGGTGTTATCAGTAAGAACAGTTCTTAGCAGACGAAAGGAGACACACACACACACGCGCGCACACACACAGAAAATCCAGCATGCCACCAATCCAACAGTGGATAGCACCACCAGCAGTACGGCCAGCCTCCAACACAGTATAAACACCGAGCTACACCATTTCCAGCATCTCCTCTCCTGGACTGCAGCAGCAGGCATGCCCACCACTTGAGGCCCAGTCCTTGTTACGACCGAGATCACACGGCTCCCCCCCCCCCCCCGTCACCTTTCGTGCCAACAAACAAGGGAAACAGACTTGCGGCGATTTACATTATCAATGTCCAACAGGGCCTTGCGATCGTAAGAGAAAGGTCCAAGACAATCACTGGCTGGTAGACTGCATGCCGCCTTCGTGCACTGCCTCTGATACCTTCCTGTAGCAGGCAGTAACTCAGTGCGCGCCAAGTCCAACTGCTGCAGTTCCTCTGCCAACAAACAGCTTGCTGATGAGGTAGACCTGCAGTATTTAAAGTTCTAGATGTCCAGCAGTGTCTTGCAATTGCAAAAAAATGTTTTTAAAAAGTCAGAAATACCCTTGGTTGGCCCCCAAAGGGCCACAACGTCTGAACACACTGGCATCGTACCAGATGAGGTAGCTATGTAACCAGAAAATAAGGCACAAGTTTCAGGAACCGAAAACTCTAAATTCAAGTGACATCGGCGGGAGGAATGCGGGGCGGAGACTCTCCCCCTTGGCTTTCTCTCAATTCCAGCAGATGCCGAAGTATCTGTGATGCATCAGGGAAAGCGAAAACTCTGATTACGAGTTCAAGGCGGATACCGACCGCGTGTAGGGGCGAAATGGGAAAAAAAAGGGGTGAATATTGGCCACACCAGACCAGCGTCGCTACCCCCCCCCCCAGATGTCGGCGGACCCCGGGAACCAGTTCAGATTCTCCGCAGTGTCGAGGCCATCACGGCGTGCCCGCCGACCGCATTCCCCCACCCCGCCGTGCAACCTCTACACGGTGTAAAAGAGGCGACAGAACTACAAACTCCAAGCTCATCGCGAAGAACATACAACATGGGAGCGATCTAGGCCACTCGGCCCGTCGAATCTCTTCCGCCATTCCATTATGGCTGATTTATTATCCCTCTCCACCCCATTCTCTTGCCTTCTCCCCGTAACCTTTCACAAGAACTTATCAGCCTCCGCTTTAAATGTACCCAAACCTGCGCACACTGCAGAGAACCTAAAACTGTCTAAAACTGTTCCGGGACCCGTCGATGTCTTTTGGGGCGGGGGGGAGGGGGGCTTTGGCCAATATTCACCTTCCCCATTTCGCCCGTACGCCCGGTCGATGTGCGTCCTGAACCGCAGGCAGAGGTTTTGCACTCCTGATGCATCACAAATACCTTGGCATCGGCCGGAGTTGACAGAAAGCCAGGGAAGAGTCTCCGCCCCACAGCCGTCCGTGCAACGAATTCCACCGTTTCACTACCCTCTGGCTAAAGAACTTCCTCACTTCTGTACTAAAGGGACATCCTTGTATTCTTAGACTGTGCCCTCTGGTCCTCCACTCACTCGCTATGGGAAACATTCTCTCCACGTTCACTATCTAGGCCTTTCGATAGTCTATAGGTTTCAATGAGATCTCCCTCCCCCCCAAAAAAATAGCAAAGGCAAGTTCATTCCCCGCCCCGCCCCGCGGGACCGCATCCTATGTGCCGGACATCAGCGAGTTATAAGAACGGAGCGCTCAGAGCCACTGACAAGACTTGCAAGCGAACTAGCTCCCTGCAGCGACCCCGAAGACGGTGGGAGCGACCTGCAACTTGAAACAACAAAACTATACGCACACCCCTCTCTCTCACACACACACAGTTCCAAATTCCTACCACCGCGGGCGCTAAGGGGCTCTTTAAAATACATACAAACTTGATTCAAAACATCTGGTTTACAGACAAGCGAGAAAGAAACACCCGCGTCCAACTCTGCCGAAAGGAAAGGCGAGGTGTACCGCGCACGTCTACAAATAAATAATGCTTCCTTTGATAATAACAAGGATGCAGAAACATGTCCCGTCTATTTCATTTATACTCTAAAATTATGTGTTTTTTTTAAAAAACGGAGCAATCAGGTTACATACCGTCTCCGTTATTACTAAACTCCAGGTCCTTTCTAAGACACCCACGTTCCAGCGCACCGTGGAGGCGATTTGAAGATAAAACTACAGAGTAACAGGGTCTTGTCCACTTCAGTTAAAATGTACAACTCATTTTGGGGACAAGATGCAAAATCGTAACGCTACTCCGCTTTAAAAAAACGTTGTTTTCTTCCACTCTGGCCGGGTGCCGATGTCAGCTTCTGTCCCCGAATGCCAGCTGTCGGATTTGCCCGAAAATGAAGTCCGTCACCACAACCCGGAGTATCAGCTCAGCCCCTCACAAGGCGGAGGTTTGAAAAATTAAACAGCTCTTCTCGAAGATTAAAAAAAAGTTTTAGAGGGCTCGCTTCCCCCCCCCCCCAGAAAATAATAGTTTGGGAGCGGGTGGAAGACAGATATCGGAGCGGGGACACCGATTCTTACCTGGAATCCCTGGAAGTGAAGCCAGTTGCCGAGTTCGAGCCCAAGCGAGACGCAATGATCACAAGTCGTTCTCACTCAAGCCAACGCCCTCCTCGCTCACCAGCGACTGCAGGACTTCCCAAAGCCTCACCCACTCCCCGCCAGACTTTTCCGTCCTTAAAGGGACTCATTGCAAATTCCTCCCGTAACTTGCTTTTAATTTTACTGGTAGGGACTCCGGACTTTTGGGTGGAAAATAATGATTTCAGTCCGCTGTGTGTTTCGGGGGCTCTTTCACTAGAATTATATATGCTCTTATTGTAGTTTTTAGTTATTATTATGTATGTAGTCATAAAAACCTTTAAATTGCAATAATAAATACAAATAAAGAATACAAAAAGAGAGCAAAAAATACTGAGGTCATGGGTTTATTGTCCATTCAGAAATCTGATGGCAGAAGGGAAGAAGATGTTCCTGCAATGTCGAGTGTGTGTCTTCAGGCTCCGGTACCTCCTCCCTGATGGTAGCAATGACCCGGCTGCTGAGGGTCCGACGTGATGGATGCTGCCTGCTTGTGGCGTCGCCTTTTTGAAGGCGTCCTGGCCGCTGGGGAGGCTGGTGCCCACGACGGAGCTGGCTGAGTTTACAGATTTCTGAGAGAGGAGGGAATGAGAAAACACGGGGACCCCAAATCATCCAGCACAACTTCGGTTAGAGGGGAAATTCTGCGTCTCTTTTTAAGGAAGTGGTATTGGAACACTTAGGTGGCGGGGTGGAGAGATGTCTCTACCAGAGGAGGCGTAGGGTGCTCCTTTCCTCTGCTAGCCTGGAAGTCACTCTCGGGCAAGGCATGGCGCCCCCCTCCCCATCAGGGTCACGCGAAGTCACGGGAGCAGGAGGTGGGTGGTCCGATGAGCAGGTGGTGCATATCACAAGTCCTGGTTATGCAACCACTGACACCAGACAGACAATCTCTGAACAGTATTGATAATGGCTGGGGTCACCCTTCTTGTAAAGACACTGTCCAGAAGGAGGCAATGGCAAACCACTTCTGTAGAAAAGTTTGCCATGGTCATGCACAAGACCATAGTCTGCAGACGCTGAAAATCCAGGCAACACACACAAGATGCTGGAGGAACTCAGCAGGCCAGGCAGCATCTGCGGAAAAGAGTAAATAGTTGATGTTTCGGGCTGAGACCCTTCTCCAGGACTCCGGGTCTCGGCCTGAAACATCGACTGTTTACTCTTTTCCATGGATAAGACCATGATCGCCAATGTCATATGACATGGCACATAATGATAATGATGATGATGATTAGAACACAGAATAAATAGTACTGTACAGCTCATAATGTTGTGCTGACCTTTTAACCCACTCCATGATCAATCTACCCTTCCCACATAGCCCTCCATTTTTCTTTCATTCATGTGCCCATCTACAAGTCTCATAAACATCGCTAACGTATCTGCCTCACTCCCACCCCTAGCAGCACATTACATGCACGCTGGGTAGAACACCCAACTGTACTTTCCTTGAATCACTTTAAAATTATGTCCTTTCCTATTAGTCATTTCTCACCCCGAAAAAAAATGCTGACTGTCTATTCTCCTTCCTTCAGCGTTTTGTGCACATTGCTCAAGATATCGAGCATCTGCGGAATCTCTTGAGTATGTAATTTGCCACACATACGTCATACCATCGTGTACACCCTAATCAAGTCACTGCTTATCCTCCTTCGCCCCAAAGAGAAAAGCCCCAGCTCACTCAGCCTCTCCTCATAAGGCATGCTCTCTAATCCAGGCAGCATCCTGGTAGATCTCCTCTGCACCCTTTCTAAAACTTGGGGCGCTTCGTCGGACTGGGCAGAATCAATATGGATTTATGACAGGAAAATCGTCTTGGAACAATCAGTGGGACAGAAGGTTTTTGGGTTGTAGCTAACAGAATCAGTGA
The DNA here is from genome assembly GCF_963921235.1 of Mobula hypostoma. NCBI lineage: Eukaryota > Metazoa > Chordata > Chondrichthyes > Myliobatiformes > Myliobatidae > Mobula > Mobula hypostoma. The sequence goes on from NC_086107.1 coordinate 111,232,998, forward strand.
GGGTAATGGATGTATATAGACTTACACCTTTGAGAAGGTGGCATACGGAAGTGTTATTAAGTAAAATTAAAGAGTTTGTTCTTGGGTGATTTACCAGCCTGGACCGAGGATCGCTTAACGGACAGGATGCAGGAATAAAGAGGTCATTTTGGGATAGGGAGATTGTAACCATGCATGGATGGGTGCAGGAATCTCAGCTGCTCATGGCTCTCATAAATGACTTGAATGAGGGGGCAGCCAGGTGAAATATGTCTGAGTTTACTGATAATATGAAGCTGGGTGGCAGTATGGTTTGTGAAGACAATACAGAGAGGCTTCAGAGGCAGATACGATATAGTACTGTGCAAAAGCCTTACACACACACACACACACACACACACACACACACACATACATACACACACGCATATATGTATTTAGGGTGCCTAAGACTTCTGCACAACGTGGAGCAGAAAGTAAGTTAGCAAACCTGGTTGAGAGCAAAGGATGTTGGGAGGAGGGTGGGACATGTGGTAGAGAAGGAAGGCCAGGCACGGGTGCAGACTCACAAAGCCCTGAGACACCAGGCACGGTCACTAGGTTCCAAACAATTGGTTTATTGATCATTACAGAATGTCTCTCTGGTGCTTCCTGCTCCCTCCCCTCTCCCTTCCCCTTTTCCAACCGTGATTCCCCTCTCCCTGTCCCCCCTCCCACTCTCAGTCCACAATAAAGACCCATAACAGAATCAGGTTTATCATCACTCGCATATGTCATGAAATTTGATTTTTTTTATTGCGGCAGCCATACAGTGTGATATATGAAATTACTACAGTACTGTGCAAATGTCGTAGGCACCCTAGCTATATATATGTGTCTAAGACTTTTGCGTTGTACTATACATTAGGGACTTTTAAGACACAAAATACTCTGCAGATGCTGGGGTCAAAGCAACACTCACAACATGCTGGAGGAACTCAGCGGGTTGGGCAGCATCCGTGGAAACGATCAGTCAACGTTTCGGGCTGAAACCCTTCATCAGGACTGTAGAGGGAGGGGGCAGAGGCCCTATAAAGAAGGTGGGGTTGGGTGGGAAGGAGAAGGCTGGTAGGTTCCAGGTGAAAAACCAGTAAGGGTTAAAGGGGTGGGGGAGGGGAAGCAGGGAGGGGATAGGCAGGAAAGATGAAGAAGGAATAGGGGAAAACACAATGGGTAGTAGAAGGAGGCTACCTACCAGCCTTCTCCTTCCCACCCTCCCCCCACCGTCTTTATAGGGCCTCTGCCCCCTCCCTCTTCAGTCCTGACGAAGGGTTCCGGCCCGAAACGTTGACTGATCGTTTCCACGGATGCTGCCCGACCTGCTGAGTTCCTCCAGCGTGTTGTGTGGAACTTTTAAGAGGTGTTTAGATAGGCATATGAATATGAGGGAAATGGACGGATTTAGACATTGTGTATACAAAGGGATTCACTTAGTTGGCAATTTTATTACTAATTTAATTGGTTTGGCAAAATATTGTGGGCCGTAGGGCCTGTTCCTGTGCTGTACCATTGACTAACTTTTTCATTTACATAGAGATACAACACAGGATAAGCCTTTCTGGTCCTTCAAACCACGCCGCCCAGTAACCCCCGATAACCCTGATTTAATCCTAACCTAATCACGGGACAATTTATAATGACCAATTAACCTACTCACTGGTATGTTTCGGACTGCAGGAGGAAACCGGGGGGACCCGGTTGAAATCGAGCTCTCACACATCATTCGTGCCTGCAGCTCGTTCCACACTCCCGTGACTCTCTGAGTGAAGAAGTTTTCCCTCATATTCCTCTTAAACTTTTCACCTTTCCCCCTTCACCCCTGACCTTTGGTTATAGTCCCACCCAACCTCAGTGGAAGTAGCCTGCTTGCATTTACTCCCTCATAATTTTGTATACCTCTATCAAATCTCCTCCCAATCTTCTGCATTCCAAGGAACACAGTCCTAACCTATTCAAACTTTCCTTATAATTCCAGACCCGACAACATCCTCATAATTTTTGTCTGTAATCTTTCAACCTTATTTACGTTTTTCCTGTAAGCAGGTGACCAAAACTGAACACATTACTCCAAATTAGGCCTCATCAAGGTTGTACACAACTTCAAGATAACATCCCAAAATATGTCTGCGTGCCTTCATGTCAGGCCTGCACTGGCAGGCACCTCCCTGTCTCCACCCAGCTAGCAGGAGCCACCTGCCACTTATTTCCAACTCATCACCTGCAGCCTATTTAAACCCAGGTCTCATCTACGGCCCTTGTTCACTCATACGAACCATCCAACCTCAACCAGTTGCTCCTAGCCTTCAGTTACCCAGTTGAGCTAAGTATCTGTTCTCTCTTATTTTGTGGTCTCTTTTTGGCTTGTTAATTTGCGGCTGTTTGTAAAATATAATTTACTGCTAAATAGTACAAAAAGAGATCAGAATAGTGAGGTGGTGTTCATAAGTTAATGGACTTTTCAGAAATCTGATGATGGAGGGGAAGAAACTGGGTGATGGGGGTCCTTCATGTTGGATGCCGCCTTCTCGGGGCATTGCCTTTTGGAGGTGTCCTCGATGGAGGGGAGGCTTTTACCTGTGATGGAGCTGGCTGAGTTTACAACCCTCTGCAACTTTTTCCACTCCTGTGCACTGGGGACGCCATACTAGACGGTGATGTAATGAGTCAGAACGTTCTTCACGGTACATCTGTAGAAATTCGCTGGAGTCTTTTTTGATGTGCCAGAAGTCTTCAAACCCCTAATGCAGCATAGCTGCTGGCACGCCTTTGGCGTGATTGCATCAATATATTGGGCCAGGGAGAAATCTTCTGGGACGTTGACAACCCAGGAACTTGAAGCCACTCACCCTTTCCAACTTTTTCTCTTAGTATCAGAATCAGGTTTAATATCACCGGCGTACATTGTGAAATTTGTTGCTTTGAGGCAGCAGCACAATGCAATAAAAACGCCGTAAATTAGAATGCACAATCTATATAAAAATTAAATAATATTGCAAAAATGAGAGCAAAAAAAAAGAAAAAAATGTGAGATAGTGTAGATGAACTTATTGTCCATTCAGAAACCTGATGACGGAGGGGAAGAAGCTGTTCCTGAATCACTGAGTGTGTGTCTTCAGGCTCCTGTACCTCCTCCATGATGGTAGCAATGAGAAAAGGGCATGGTCTGCCATCTTTTTGAGACATCACCTTTTGAAGGCGTAACACTGAAGCAGGTTCGCGGGTTTGGTGAATGAGGGAGTAAACGCTGACTGTGAATTAGCATATTAGTCATTTAATGACAAACAGTAAAAAATACGACCAAACATTCCTGCAAGTTACACAAACTACAGAACTAAATATTCAACAAATATGCGCGCGGGGCATGCCTTCCCAATGGTTCCGGGGATGAAAGGAGAGGTAGAATCTCTCACGTGCTATTCTTTATACTCCCGGGGCGTTTGAAACTGGACACTAGATGCTGTGACATGCAAGCCAGCCAATAGGAGGAGCAGCAGCAGTTTTTAAACTGACTAATCATGACAGAAGAGGGTTTTGAACAGCAAATATGCCACGCCCCCCCCACCCCTGCACAGGACAGGAGGTATCCAGGGTGTTGAGGTGGTTAGGGCCCATGATCAGGCTGGCCGAGCTTACGACTGCCTGCGGCCTTTTTCTGATCCCGTGCAGTGGCCCCTCCAAACCAGGTTGGGATGCAATCAGTTAAAATACTCTGCACGGTACATCTGTCGAAATTCGCGGAGGCACATTTCTGACATTTCAATAGAGATTGCACTTATAAAATACCTTATTGGCTGTAAATCGTTTCACGGGAGGGGTCAGAGGTTACGAAAGCCGTAGAAGAACCACTTTTGGGGTTTCCTCCCTGTACCTGGTCTGTTTCGGAGACAATCATCCAATAGAATTCCAAACGGAAGAGTATTATTCTGTCTGCAATCGTTCTGAATGGGAGTACTTAATGCTTCCCTCGAGAGCGGCATATAAAATGCCATGTTTTGGCAGCTCCAACGTGCAACAACAAAAGAGACAGCGGAGGATTGAAGACTCATCCAGGGGTTTATAAGAATATAAGAATACAATACTTTGATATTGTTCTTTTGCTCTAGTTATTGTAACTTTGAGTATTTTTTATGTCTTGTGGAGGGCAATGTAATTGGTGGAAAGGTACAGAATTCACAGCTGCCAACGTCGAGTTGGTGTTCACTTTAAGAGGCTTGTCTGACGTGAGGAGGTAGTTACATAAAGGACTTCCTGTACAGTTTTTTTGTGTTCAATAGAAGAGTTGCTACATTTTTTCTTAAATGTAAAACACCTCTGCCATTTCATTTGCGAAAACCTACACCACAAAACAGCAGGTTTCGCAATACACAAGGAACCCAGCACGTCAGGCAGCATCTATGGAGAGGAATAAAGAGTCAACACTTCAGGCCAAGACCCTTCATGCTGACTCAGTAATTTAGCTACATACTTCACAACATACAGTGATATGATAGGCATCCGTTAGTCTCATGAGACCATGGATTTGTGTCTTGGAAGGTTTCAAGGGCGCAGGCCTGGGCAAGGTTGTATGGAAGACCAGCAGTTGCCCATGCTGCAAGTCTCCCCTCTCCACGCCACCAATGTTGTTCAAGGGAAGGGCATTAGGACCCATACAGTTTGGCACCGGTGTCGTCACAGAGCACTGTATGATTAAGTGCCTTGCTCAAGGACATACACGCTGCCTCAGCTAAGGCTCGAACTAGCGACCTTCAAATCACTAGACGAACGCCTTAACCACACAACATACAGTATGTTAGTGATAATACACCTGATTGTGTTTATTCCCTTTACTGGGACTGCATTTTGCAGACTGCATTATTTAACTTTTGACACTTGTGAATTGTCACCTATTCCATAGTATGTCTTGTACAGATTGAGGGACTACCACCGAGACCCTCCCGAATAGTACGTTAGCAGATTGTCATCTCATATCCTCCTGCTTCCCATTGAAAATCCTAGTGCAAGATTACTGCCTTGAACAGGGTGAGTGCCTTTCTGTTTCCTTCTTGATAAGGAGTGTGGTGTAAAGGATCGATCGAAGTTGTTCACAGTGTGGCTCCACTCATACCGTGACAAAACAGACAGTGTTAGCAGGTTTACTCAGTGATCCCAGTGTGGAAACTGAAGCAAGGCAAGGGTTAAATTATTATTGTTCAGGCAAGGATAGTTTATAGATAGTGTGTAGACAGTCCAGGCAAGAGAGCTCTTTGAAGAGCATTGGTACAGCAAGGGAGCAGAGCCATTTGACATACCAAGACAAGATAAGAAAGTAAACAAAGGATTCTAGAATGACACTTACTGTTGGCCAGTTATTTTAGTAATTCTGAAGTACTATTGGCCTTTAACGTGCAGATTCTATTGGCTGTTAATACCTAGATTATCATAGTGTTCTATAATGCAAATCAGGAATTTGATCATACACAAGGTCACCAATTGGTCAGAATTTATTTATTAATTGAAATGCAGTGTGGAATAGGCCCTTCTGGCCCTTCGAACCGTGCAGTGCAGCAAGCCATCGATCTAACCCTGGCCTAATCATGGGACAATTTACAATGACCAATTAATCTACTAACCGGTATGACTTTGGACTGTGGGAGGAAACCAGAGCACCCGGAGGAAACCCACGCAGTCACGGAGAGAACGTACAAACTCCTTAACAGGCAGTATTGGGAATTGAACCCATGTTGACTGTACTGTAAAGTGTCGTACTAAAACCACTACGCTACTGTGATGCCCTCCCTATATCCATTAGTCAATTTATAACCATATAACTATATAATAATTACAGCACGGAAAGAGGCCATCTCGGCCCTTCTAGTCCAACTAACCTAGTCCCACCGACCTGCACTCAGCCCATAACCCTCCATTCCTTTCCTGTCCATATAGCTGTCCAATTTAACTTTAAACGACAACATCGAACCTGCCTCAACCACTTCTGCTGGAAGCTCGTTCCACACAGCTACCACTCTCTGAGTAAAGAAGTTCCCCCTTATGTTACCCCTAAACTTTTGCCCTTTAACTCTCAACTCATGTCCTCTTGTTTGAATCTCCCCCACTCTCAATGGAAAAAGCCTATCCATGTCAACTCTATCTATCCCCCTCATAATTTTAAATACCTCTATCAAGTCCCCCCTCAACCTTCTACATTCCAAAGAATAAGGACCCAACTTGTTCAGCCTTTTTCTGTAACTTAGGTGATGGAATTTCTGGAAAAAGATGTAATTTCTTTGCTCAGACTTCAGAACAGTTTGATGACAGGGGTCGTACTGTTCTCCTAGTGCATGAATAAACCTGTTGAGGAACGAGTGAGTTAATCAGTGATGACACAAGATGTCAGCCTCTGTGTGAGACTAGAGTCACGGCTCCCTGTTTATTCCATCTCTCCCCAGGGCTGCACCTCACAGTTCATCACTCCCGTTCTCCTCCACTCAGCTAAAAAGGAAGCTTAAACTTATAAATACAAATAAGAACAGAAAATCCTCCAAAAACTCGGCAGGTCAAACAATCCCATCTTCCCCTCAGTGAAAATGTTTCAATTCTGGCAACATTCTAGTACCCTCTCCACCCTCTCCAGATCAATCACATCTTTCCTATAATGGCTTCAAAAAGGAACAAAGGTTCATTTGTTATCAAATTGCGTATGCAGTGTACAACTCTGACGTTTGCTTTCTACAGATAATTACAAAAACCATGGTGGTCGTTCATAGAGAAACATCACCCCCCCCCCCACCACCACAGTATGCTCAAAAAAATCATGCAAACAGCAACACGACGTCAACCCACCAGGTGAAAAAAATTGTGCAAATGGCAACGTCAAACCCTCCCCCCACGCAGAAAAACAAATCGTGCAAACAGCGGGAACATCAAACACCAAACCTCCCCCCACAAAAAAAACTAACAAATCGCGCCATATAGTAACAAGAAAGATGGGAGAAAGCACAGAATATATATAAAAAAACATAAAGTTGAAAGAGTCTAATTTGAACGGCAGTCCACAGTCCATAAATTGCAGAACTTTGGTAACATCTTCCGACTGTGTTGAGGGAGAGAGAGAGACCACTCGAACACAAAGGTCTTCTCTCGGGAACAGCGAGCGAGAGATCAGTCACACAGACACCTTCCCTCGGGGGCAGTGAACGAGAGATATGTCACAGCGGCGAGCAAGAGGCAGGTAGCTGGCGCTGAGCACTTGCTGACTGACTGCCCCGCCTCTCAGCGTCTCCACCTCGAGGCCGCTCGCCTCCTGGAATTTTTCTCAGAGACAGCAAAGTACCCAGATCGCTCAATCGATCGGGTGTATAATGTGACAGGGCTGTATACAGAGTTCAAATGATGTTGGCTGCAGGTTCAACATAATCTTCTTTTAGTTGTATTCTGGATTTTGATTAATGATTTAAAACATCCCAACTATTAAGGATCTGTGAACATTCATTCCAAGGACCTCTGTTCCTCCACACCTCTCTGTATCCAATTATTTATTGTTCATTTCTTTGGCTCCTTACATTTTCCAAAAGAGATTACCTAACACTTGTCTATTTGAAGTATGCAACCCATCCTACCAGGTAATCTAACTCTTCCCGGTCAATAAGATACTAGTATAGTCAGAAGAATGACTGACTAGCTGAACGTAAAGAGTGGGAAGACTAGTTGGCTGCTGATGACTACTGGTGACCAGGGTGGAAATGTCTAATCAAATTCAAGTTCAGTTTTATCGTAATTCAACCAGACATATGTATGCCGCCAAACAATACAATGTTCCTCTGGACCAAGGTGCACCACACAGTATGTATCACTCACACACACAACACGTAAAGCAATATTACCACAACTAAATTAACAAATAATAAGGTGCATTTATGACACAAGTTAAAAAGTAAACAGTATAACGCTACTGACGCTTCATACGTGATGAGACCTGGGTGGTGGCAGGGAGCTCAGTAATCTCACTGCTTGAGGGAAGAAGCTGTTTGCCGTTCTAACAGTTCTTGGCCTAATGCTATGGTACTTCCTGGCCGATGGTAGGGGATCAAAGAGATTGTTGGCCAAATAAGATGAGGGGGTATAATTTTAAGGTGATCAGGCAAAGTATAGGCTATCGATTCCTATTGACAGAGATGGTGGTGGGGACAAGCTCCTATTAAATGCTCCCAATGGTGTGCATCTCAAATAGCCTCTGACAACCAAGTCCAGCTCCTGACCTTCACGTGTGGCTTAGCTACTAAGCCTAGCAGAACCATTTCTACTGACAGGAGAAGGGGTAAAGTTGGGTTACCGGCACCATAAAACCAGTCGCTTTGGGTACATGGGGCTCATCAGCCGTGATTAGCAGCTCATCTAGGAGAAAGAAAACTCTGATCTCAAACCTTCACTGCCTTGTGGCTATAACTATTCATGGAGAAGGCTTCGGGACTAAACCCCAAGGGAAAAATCCAGAGCTGGAGTCCTTAAGGCAGTCCTACACCGAGTTCAACGTTGACTGGCAATTCCTGTGGTGCTATTGGTGTCAAACTGTATCAGTCTCTGCCATTCCTTTGAAGAGGGGGAGCTTGCTACATTGGCAACAGTTTGCTCTCTGTACTGTACTGCCCTGGCTTGCATATCCCATAGGCAGCTGGGATGCAATATCCTCCCCTGTGAGGACTGACCAATGGAGAACCTCATGGGAGAATGTCAGAGCTAATTCAGAGGGAGGAGGGTGCGTGGAGTGCAGACATCCCACCTCTCCCGGAAGTTCCGGGAGTCTCCCGCATATTAATAGTGGCTCCCTGATGCCCACAAATTATATACAATATCCCAGAAATTGATTTTTTTGAGAGCAAGCGATAGCGCGTGAGCGAGAGAGCGACTACAAGAGACAGGGAGCACGAGAGAGAGAGTGCACGAGCAAGAGAGAGCGTGCGAGAGTGACCACGAGGGAGAGAGAGAGCGCGCCATGGCAGAGTGTTCCAAAAAACAGGAAATATAAAACGTACGTCACCCCAGACTACACTAAAGTGTACCCCTGCCTAATAGGGGTCAAAAATAATGACAGTGTTGCTCGCTGCACTGTTTGCAACAGTGACTTTTCTATTGCCCATGGTGGGTTAAGACTGTAAAAGACATGTTGAGGTGAGTTTAACAGTCATTCGTTCATTAGCATAGCTAACGTTATTTAAACTAGCTGGCCAGCTGCTCAGGAGCTACTCTATTGCAGACATCCCACCTCTCCCGGAAGTTCCGGGAGTCTCCCGCAAATTAATGGTGCTACCTCCCTGAAATGAGTGTTTGCAGGGTGGGATGTCTGAGAGTGCAGTGCCGAGGTGGTGGTAGAGACAGGTACATTCAGGACATTTATGGGGCTCTTAGATAGGCACAGAAACGAAAGAAAAATGGAGGGCTATGTGGGAGGGAAGGATTAAATCGATCTTAGGGTAGGTGAAAAGGTCGACACAACGTTGTGGGCCAAAAGGCCTGCTCTGTGCTGTAAAGTTCTACACTCTCATTGTCTGGCAGAGGGGCTAAATTTCCTGCTGCTGCTTCTATTTCTTTTATTTTTCTAATCACACTTAATTTGTCCAGTACTGAAACTAACTTAACTGGCCCCTACTTACTCCTCCCTGTTCAAACAACAGCACAACTGCAGTACTTTGGCACCACTCCTGATACGAGGCTGGGTGGAAAAATAATGGTCAGAGCCTTTGCAATTTCCTCCTTGGGGAGCTGGAGTGGAGGGAGTACCTCAGGAAAATCACAGGGGAACTGACACGGAGTAAATTGCAGCCTCTGCCTCGGGTTCTGGCAGACCTCATTGTAGGCCTTAAACGAAACGGGTAGAGAGATGGCTTTTGCATTGATTTGAATTTCTTAAAGATCCCCAAGTTTGGAAAAGCTTCGATTCAGTTGCAAAATAGCAAAAGCAATGCCTTTATTCAGGAAGGGAGGGGAATATGAAGCAGGAAACTACAGATCAGTTTATTATCGTCTGTTGTTGGGAAAATGTTAGAAGCTATTATTAAGTGCACTGTATAATAGCAAGGTATAATTGTAAAATTCGAAGTACTCTGGCGCAGTCATGGCCTTGGTCTGTGGTGCTGAACTGAAACCTCTGCTGAGTTGCAGCTCAGACTTTGTCATTTTAAAATAGTTTTTTTGATTCGTAAGGATGGTTTTGGGGACAAAGAGGTGAGTTAGCTTACGGGTCAGGTTAGGGTTTAGGGACAGGGATGTGGGTGTTCAGCCAGTGTGCAAAAGACAACAAACTGTGCAATTACAAAAAGAAAGAAATTATAATAATATATAAGCAGTTAAATATTGAGAACATGAGACGAGGAGCCTTGGAAGTGAGTCCAATAATGGGGCAGGTGAAGTTGAGCACATCTGCTCCACCTGTTAAAAGCAGAACACCCCAATGGCCAAACATTTTAATTCCAATTCCCATTCCCATTATAATATTTCAGTCCATGGCCTCCTCTCGTGTGAATATAAGGTGGAGAAGCAGCGCATATTCCGTCTGGGTAGCCTCCAACCTGATGGCAAAGATATCGATTTCTCCTTCTGGTACTTTTCTATCCTCACCTTCCCTTCCTCTTCTATTCCCCACTCTGGCCTCTTTCCTCTTCTCACCTGCCTATCCCCTCCTCCTGGATTCCCTCCCCCTTCCCTTTCTCCTATGGTCCACTCTCCTCCTCGAACAGATTCCTTCCTCTCTAGCCCTTTACCTTTCCTACCTAGCCAGCTTCACCAACCACCTTCCAGCTAGTCCTCCTCCCCCTCCCCCTACATTTTAATTCTGGCATCTTCTCCCTCCCTTTTCAATCCTCAGGCTGATTAAATTAAGATAATAGAAAGATAAAGCTTTATTTGTCACATTTACATCAAAACATACGATGAAATGCATTGTTTGCATCTACAACCAACACAGCCTGAAGGGGTGCTGGAGCAGCCTGCAAGTGCCATCATGCCCACAACTTACTAACACTAACCTGGACATCCTTTTGGAATGTGGGAGGAAACTGGAGCACCCCGGAGACACCCACTTGGTCACGAGGAGAAAGTACAAACTCCTTGCGCACGGCGGTCGGAATTGAATCCCGATCAATGATTACTGGAGCTCCATTTCGCTGAACACCTACGCTCTGTCCGCCAGAGAAAGCAGGATCTCCCAGTGGCCACACATTTTAATTCCATGTCCCATTCCCATTCTGATATGTCTATCCACGGCCTCCTCTACTGTCAAGATGAAGCCGCACTCAAGTTGGAGGAACAACACCTTATATTCCGTCTGGGTAGCCTCCAACCTGATGGCATGAACATTGACTTCTCTAACTTCCGCTAATGCCCCACCTCCCCCTTGTACCCCATCTGTTATTTATTTATTATATATTTTCTCTCTCTCCTTTTTCTCCCTCTGTCCCTCTCACTACACTCCTTGCCCATCCTCTGGGCTTCCCCCGTCCCCCTTTCTTTCTCCCTAGGCCTCCCGTCCTATGATCCTCTCATACCCCTTTTGCCAGTCAACTTTCCGGCTCGAAGCTCCATCCCTCCCCCTCCTGTCTTTTCCTATCATTTCGGATCTCTCCCTCCCCCTTCCACTTCCAAATCTCTTTCTATCTCTTCCTTCTGTTGGTCCTGACGAAGGGTCTCGGCCCGAAACGTCGACTGTACCTCTTCCTATAGATGCTGCCTGTCCTGCTGCGTTCACCAGCAATTTTTGTGTGTGTTACTACACTATGTTACCTGTAATTCTCTGGGAGAGATGAAAATGTGTATTCTGTTCAATAACTTCAGCATACAGGGGGAAACCCGGATCACTGGGGTTTAATTGTTCAGGCATGGAAATCAGGAAGTTTTCCTTCAAACAAAGGGGAGTGGGGATCTGGATAGCTTTCCTACAAAGCCTGTGGATGTTGGAGACAGGCCTTCTTCTACCTTCCTATCCGGTCCTGTTGAAGGACAAGGGCCTGAAACGTCGACGGTTTATTCCTCTCCATGGATGCTGCCTGGCCTGCTGAGTTCCACCAGCATTTTGTGTGTGTTGAAGTGAAGGTGAGTGAAGTTATTCCCTTGGGTTCAGGAGCCAGTTTCATAGCTTTAAAGAAATGTTTGAATTTCTTTAAAGCCGAAAAAAGCAGTTCTTTGTTGAACTGCTCCTGAACCTGGTGGTGCAAGTCCTGAGGCTCTTGTACCTTCTTCCTGATGGCAACAGCAAGAAGAGAGGACACTCTGGGTGGTGGGGATCTCGGGTGATGGATGCTGCTTTCCTGAGATAGCACTCTGTGTGTATTTGCTCAAGGGTATTTATTTATTAATTACACAATTTGTCTTCTTTTGCACATATGTTGACTGTCAGTCTTTATGTTTAGCTTTTTTCATAAATTTTATTGTATTTCTTTATTTTCCTGTAAATGCCTGCAAGAAACTGAATCTCAGGGTTGTATGTGGTGACATATAAATACTTTGATAATAAATTTACTTTGACTTTGAGCTATGGGGCTGAAGGGTGACCATGAGTCAACAGGAGTACTGAGTGAGGTTACGTTTGGATCAGACACTGCCTCATAAAATTACAAAATGTGCATTTCCATGTACACTCACTGACCACTTTGTTAGATACAAAAGTGGGACCCACTGTGGCCTTCTGTTGCTATAACCCATCGACATGTTGTGCATTCAGCGATGCTCTTCTGCACACCACTGTTGTAATGTGTGGTTATTTGAGTTACTGTCACCTTCCTGTCAGCTTGAACCAGTCTGGCCATTCTCCTCTGACCTCCCTCATTAACAAGGCATTTTCGCCCACAGAACTGCTGCTCACTGGATGGTTTTTGTTTTTTGCACCATTCTCTGTAAACCTTAGAGATGGTTGTGCATGAAAATCCCAGATTAGCAGTTTCTAAAACACTCGAACCACCCTGTCTGGCACCGACAAAGTCACATTTCTTCCCCAGTCTGATGTTTGGTCCAAACAACAACTGAACCTCGTGACCATGTCAGCGTGCTTTTATGCATTGAGTTGCTGGTTGTATGGCATTGCCACCTTGTCGTGGTGAAGAGGCTTGTGAGTTTCTGAGATCCCGAGAGCGATGTTGTCTGGAGTTTAGCTCCTGGTAGGGTCACGCATAGTGGGAAGGTCAAGGCGAGGTCCAGACAAAGAGGAATCCGACCAAGATCCCAATGGTGGAGTGGGGATGATAATGGCACATCGCAGTGGCAGTGCAGGTGGAGGAAGGCTGCAGCAGTGAAGTTGCCTCACATTCTGTGCCACCAGACCCTGAACCCTGAATCTCTCAAGGGCCATGTGGTAAATCACAAACACAAAAAAAATCTACAGATGCTGCAAATCCAAAGCAGCACCCACAAAACGCTGGAGGAACTCAGCAGGCCAGGCAGCATCTGTGGAAAAAAGTAAACAGTCAACATTTCGGGCTGAGGCCCTTCATCAGGATTTGAATTGGTGGGGGGAATGCCTGAATTAAACAGTGGGGTGGAAGGGAAGGAACTGTGTGGACTCATTTCGATCACATTTCGCCCCCATCCTGATGTTTGCTGAACAGCAATTGAACCTCTTGACCATGCTTGCGTGCTTTTGTGCATTGAGTTGCTGCCTAACAATTAGCTGATTAGATCATTTGCATTAACAGGCAGTTCTTTACAGGTGGACTTAATAAAGTGGCCACTGTGTGTAAAACCCCAGGATATTATTCATTCCGGCTTGCAACTTATCCAAAGGTGACAAGCCCTTTAATTCTTCCACTGTTATTATATTTATGACAACCTATGTTTCATGCTCTTCCTCTTTAACCACAATGTTGGCAACGTTCCATACACGTGAAGGCAGCTCCAATGTCTGTATCCTCTGCCCCCAAGCACAGTAAATAACTCATAGTCCCTATTACTTCCTCAGATATCTTCTTGTTCTCTTTATTCTTATGAAACATATTATAGCTTTCTCTGTTTTCCCTGCATGTGTTTGTTTTAGAGATTTTCTTTGGTTTAATTTCAGTACTTTACACTCCACTGGGCTCTCTCCAACAGGAAAGTCTGAGCATCAATCTACAGGAGAGCTACCAGTAAGATTGAAAGGGTGCAGTGGATGTTGAGGACCTGAGTTACTGGGAAAGTTTGATCTGGCTCCATGGCTCTGGACTCGCTTACAGGGACCCTACGGTTCATGTTTCATGTATTATTCATTTACTTTTTTATTGTTTGCCAGATTTGTTCTTTTTCAGCTGTTTGACGGTCTTTGTCTTGTGGGTTTTTTTCTTGTGGGTTCTATTGTGTTTCTTTATTTAGCAACTGCCTACAAAAAGACAAATCTCAAGGTTGTATAAGGTATCCATACTTTGATAATAAACGTACCTTGAGACTTTGAATGGGTCAGGACTTTATTGCCCAGAGTGTCGGGGAATTATCAGGGGCATAGATAGGGTAAAAGCAAGCAGGCTTTTCTCCCACTGAGTTTTGGTGAAACTAGGACTAAAGGTCATGGGTTAAGGGTGAAGGGTGAAACACTTAAAGGGAACTTGAGTGGGGAACTTCTTCACCGAGAGACTGGCGTCACCAGTGGAAGTGGTGGATGCGGGTTCGATTGCATCATTTAAGAGAAATTTGGATAGGTACATGGATGGGAAGGGTATGGAGGGCTGTGGGTCAAAGGGACTATGCCTAACATTTTGACACAGACTAGATAGGCTGTGGTCCTCTATGACTCTATGACCTATCCTTGACCTTCGATGGCATTATCACCTCCATGTCCCCCATCGTGAACAACCGAGGGTTCACCATTCACCAGAAGAGCAATGGCATCGATTTGGTGACTACAGTCTAGGAATACGGAGTGAAAATTATTTACAAGAATAAACAGTCTTTTAATTCTCACATTCATAGTCAATCCTCAACTCTCTGGGTTATCGAGGTCCACAATCTTGTTGTGATTTGGTGGCTTGTGTGCCTCGATAACCCAGAGAGTTATGTTGGCCGGAGACAGAGCTTTATGGGTGGCACCTGGTGGGGTCACCCATGCCAAACTGGTCGAAGGGTAGAGCCCAGAGTGAGAGTGGTCCACCAGTCCTCCAGGTGTGGGGGTTTCAGTTCAGGATTAACAACCCTGACTGGTCAGACAAAATTGTTACGGAAACAGCAGCGAAGATTTCTTCTACATCTGAGAGCGACGGTATTCCTGAGTCTCCACCCGGGACCTGCGTGACTGACGGTAGCGAAAACCAGGAGGAAGCGACTGACACGATGGAGGAAGTCCCGAACACTGCCAGAGATAGGAGGACTTTCGTTGGTGCCCTAAATGCCAGTGGCATAATAGGCAGGAAAAAAATTATAGTCGATGCTTTCAGTACTGTTCTGTTTCATACCAGCACCTCCCTCTCCTATTTCTTGTTTTTACATTCCCATTATTATAACCCTTATGGTTTGTCTGAAAAATTTCAACAGACTTATTCTTCGACCAACACACACGCAATGCTGGAGGAACTCAGCAGGGCAGACAGCATCTATGCAAATAAATAAACAGTCGATGTTTCAGCCCGAGGCCTTTCATCAGGACTGGAAAGGAAGGGAGAAGATGCCAGAATAAAGACGTGCGTGTGTGTGTGTGTGTGTGTGTGTGTGTGTGTGTGTGTGTGTGAGCGGGAGGAGGACAAGCTAGAAGATGGTAGATGAAGACAGGTGGGTGGGAAAGGCAAAGGGCTGGAGAAGAAGGAATCTGATGGGATAGGAGAGTGGACCGTGGGAGAAAGGGAAGAAGGAGGGGCACTGGGGGGAGGTGAGAGGTAGGTGAGGAGAAGAGGTAAGAGGCCAAAGTGAAGAATGGAAGAAGAGGGAAGGGGGAGGGGAAAATAAAAAAAAGAGAGAAAAAAATAAAGGCAGGAGAAATCAATGTCCATGCCATCAGGTTGGAGGCTGCCTGGATGGAATGATAAATAGTCCCAAGATTTTCATTGTTGGTGGTTTTATGGTAATCTTTCCTGACATAAGCTCTTTGCTTCAGACTTTCAATCACCTTAAATATCAGGAAGAAAATCAGGAGGCCTAAAATAATGGCTCTCCTTGCGTTCTCCACCCTTCATGGAAATTCAGTGAGGAAAGCACTGAGAAATAACCCCAAGATTTTCATTCTGGGTAGCTTTGTGGTCATCTTTCCTGATACAAGTGCTTTACTTCAAGCTAATTAATTTACAATTTAAATTCCTGAGCTGAAGTTGAGGTTGGGTCACACTTAACCCCATCACCCTTACGGGGCGGAAGCCACTGACAGAGTCCTCTGTGCTGGGCCAGTCTTTCAAACCATCCCCAGCTGTAACCCATCTTCGAAGATCCTTCCTCTCCCCTGGTGAGGCTCTCAGAAGCTTCTGGTGCTTCGGATCTTTATGGGATGGGGTTGTTAACCCTATGCCCAACCTTCCTCCTTTCGGTCCCATGTTTGGGATGTCCATGGTGGGAGTTGGGTCACAAGATCTGTGTAAAAACTATTAATTAAGTCATTTAGCTAGAGTACTGCTGTTCCTAGCTCTTCTCTGCTTGCGTCTCTGAAATGGTATCTGAGACATTCAAACTCAGTCTAAGGTTTAAGTACTCCAACAAGAGTTTCATAATTTTGATTCAGTTTAAAAAAGACTTCTTGTCAAAGTTGAGCTGAAGCAGTTAGAATCCAACTAATGTCATAGAATTGTAAAGTGTTATAACAATGAAACAGTTTCTTCATCTTGCCACGTGGGCCGTATCAAAGGTGGTGGTGAATCAGCATACAGGAGGGAGGTTGAAAACTTGGCTGAGTGGTGTCATAACAACAACCTTTCAGTCAATGTCAGCAAGACCTAGGAACTGATTGTAAACTTCAGGAGAGGGAAACCAGAGGTCCATGAGCTAGTCCTCCTCAGAGGATCAGAAGTGGAGAGGGTTAGCAACCTTATATCCCTGGGTGTTACATTCCTGGGCACGTGTGCTGGACCCAACATGTAAATGTTACTGTGAAAAAAGCACAGCAGCGGTTCTACTTCCCTAGGAGATTCGACATGACGTCAAAAACTTTGACAAACTTCTATAGATGTATAGTGGAGAGTATATTGACTGGCTGCATTACGGCCTGGTATGGAAACACCAATGCCTTTGAATGAAAAACCTTACAAAAGATTACGGATTTGGCCCAGTACATCTTGGGTAAAATCCTCCCAACCACCTAAATGAAACGCTGTCACAGGAAAGCGCATCCATCATCAGCAATCCTCATCACCCAGGCCTTGCTCTTTTCTCGCTGCTGCCAACAGGTAGAAGGTACAAGAACCTCAGGACTCGCACCACCAGGTTCAAAAACAGTTACTACCTCTCAACCATCAGGCTCTCGAGCAAAAGGGGATAACGACACTCACTTGCCCATCCATTGAGATGTTCCCACAACCAATGGGCTCACTTTAAGGACTCTTTATCTCATTACCTCATGTTCTCGTTGTTTATTGCTATTTATTTATATTTGCATTTGCACAGTTTGTCGTCTTCTGCACTCTGGTTGATCTTTCATTGATCCTTTTAGAGTTACTATGCTATAATCTTGCCGAGTACGCCCGCAGGAAAAAGAATCTCAGGGTTGGATATGGTGGCATATATGGACTTTGATAATAAAATTTACTTCGAACTTTGAACAACCATTAACTGTTCATTTATACTAACCCTGCATTAATCTCAACCCATTTTCATCAGCTTCCCCAGGTTCCATTACTCTGGCTCGGGCATCTTGGTCAGCATGGACCAGATGGGCTGAAGGGCCTGCTGTTTAACTCTATGAACATTCACCGGTGCCCTAGGGGCAATTCACAGTCTCTAACTAACTTACCGAACTAGTGCACCAACATGGTCAGAGTGAGAATGCACAAACTCTGTTGGACATCAGGATCAAACCCTTGCCCCTGGCACTACCAGGCAGGGACTCAGCTAGCTCTACCATTGAGTGCCCACCCCCCAAGATATTTTGGGGGAAGAACATCTCTTGTCCTTTGCTCTTCCAAACCAATGTGGCTGACAGTAAAGTGCCAGTCAAGCCATTCAGTTGGCAAACCTGCTGCTTCACCGCTCCAGTGACTAGATTCGACCTTGATTTTGTGATTGTGTGGGCACCCCCTTGTTGCTGTGGTTTCCTCCCACATCCCAAAAACATGCCGGTTGATTGGTTAATTCACTGCTTAACATTAACCTGAGTTGAAGCGATGGGGAAATTGGTGGGGTATTGAAGAGGAAAGGAGAGAACTTAAGGGTTAAAGGGGAATGAATCGGAATCAGGTTTATTATCATTCACACACAGTATGTCATGAAATTTATTGTTTAGGGGCAGTGCAATACAGAAGAAGTACCATAAGTTACAATATGAAAGACTAAGAACAATACATAATTAGAGCCAAAAGAGAGCAAGTTACTGAGGTTGTGTTCATGGGTTCATGGACCGTTCGGAAATCTGATGGCGGAGGGGAAGAAGCTGTTCCTAAAACATTGAGTGTGTGTGGTTAGATTGAGTTGTCTCCGGGAGATGTCGTCGGTGTGCTGTTGATTGTGGTGTGTCCTCCGGATGCTTGGCCTTTATATACTTTTCAATCAGCTGATAGGTTGTCATTTTGGAAACTCAGTTGTGATGTGGGGAGGAAATCTCGTCACTGATTGGCTGTGTGGCAAACTTCGTGCCTTGTGGTCCGGAATCTTGCCCGCAGCGGCTTATAAGTCTCAATAGGTTTCAGAGAAATGTATACAATACACATCCTGAAATTCTTTTACTTTGCAAACATCCACAAAAACAGAGGAGTGCCCCAAGAAATGTATGACAGTTAAATGTTAGAACGCCAAAGCACCCCCAGCTCCCCTACCCATAGATAAGCAGCAGCCAAACAACGACCCCCACCTCCACAACCAGCAAAAAAAAAGTAGGACTGAGATCTATGTGTCTGTTTACAGAATTGTTCGCAGAAAACCACACTTCGTGGAATTTTCTTGTGCGCTGTGTGTTCCCTTGTGCCACGACTGGAGTGTGTGTCTTCAGGCTTCTGTACCTCCTTACTGATGGTAGTGGAACTGATGGGAGTTCTCTGGGAGCTAGCATGGACTAGATGGGCTGGAAGGCCTCCAACTATGTCGTAAGTAATGTAATGGTTAGCACGAAGCTATTGGAGCTTGGGGCTGTTGGAGTTCAGAGTTCAGTTCCGGCATCCTCTGCAAGCAGTTTGTATGCTCTCCCCGTGAACACGTGGGTCTCCTCTGGTGCTCCCGCAGTCCAAAGACACACCGGCTAATAGGGTAATTGGTCATTGTAAATTGCCCTGTGATTGGGCTAGGGTTAAATGGGCGGGCAGCTTGTTGTGCATGCTTCTGAGCTCTACGACCTCATGACAAATAGCAGGAATAAAGTCCAGCTGATGAAATGGAGATTGCTATCATCGAAGAGGAGGTACAGGAGCCTGAAGACACACACTCAATGATTCAGAAACAACTTCTTCCCCTCTGCCATCAGATTTCTGAATGGACAATGAACCCATGAACGCTACCTCACTACGTTTTCCCTCTTTTTAAAAAAATTGAGATACAGCGTGGAATAGACCTTTCCGGAACTTCGAGCTGTGCTGCCCAGCAACTCTCCGATTTCATCCCGGCCTAATCACGGGACAGTTTACAAAGACCAATTAACCTACCAACCGGTACGTCTTTGGACTGTGGGAGGAAACTGGAGCACCTGGAGGAAACCCACGCAGTCATGGGAAGAACATACAAACTCTTTACGGGCAGTGGCGGGAATAGAACCCGGGTCGCCTGTACTGTAAAGCGTTGTGCTAACCACTACGCTACCGTGACCCCCTTTGCACTAGTTATTTGATTTATTTTTTAAATATACTTCTTACTGTAATTTATAGCTTTTATTATGATGTATTTCACAACATACTGCATGCTGGTGATCTTCACCCTGATTCAAATTCAGATTCAGATTCAGATCTTGTGGCCTCTGAGGTAATAGCCGTCGGACTCACATTACCCGTTGTGGATGGAAGCTCTGCAAGAAGGAACTGGTAGACTATGGGATGTGAAGTCAGTGAAACATCTGTCCCAGAAAGAACATAGAACATAGAGGATAGAATAGTACAGCACATTGCAGGCCCTTTGGCCCACAATGTTGTGCCGACCCTCAAACCCTACCTCCCATATAACCCCCCCACCTTAAATTCCTCCATATACCTGTCTAGTAGTCTCTTAAATTTCACTTGTGTATCTGCCTCCACCACTGACTCAGGCAGTGCATTCCACGCACCAACCACTCTCTGAGTAAAAAAACCTTCCTCTAATATCCCCCTTGAACTTCCCACCCCTTACCTTAAAGCCATGTCCTCTTGTATTGAGCAGTGGTGCCCTGGGGAAGAGGTGCTGGCTATCCATTCTATCTATTCCTCTTATTATCTTGTACACCTCTATCATGTCTCCTCTCATCCTCCTTCTCTCCAAAGAGTAAAGCCCTAGCTCCCTTAATCTCTGATCATAATGCATACTCTCTAAACCAGACAGCATCCTGGTAAATCTCCTCTGTACCCTTTCCAATGCTTCCACATCCTTCCTATAGTGAGGCGACCAGAACTGGAGATTAAAAAGACCAAGGTGTCGAGGCCAGGCCCTTACTCGCCTCAGCACTGAACCTGGCTCTGTGGCTGTGGCCTGCAACCATTGGGCTCCAGGACTGGTTTCACTCACCCCAGCATGGAACCCGGTTCTGTTGGCTATGGCCTGCGACCACTGGACTTCAGGGCTGGCTTGACTTACCTCAGCGCTGGACCTGGCTCCTAGAGTAGCTGTAATGTTGAAATAGCTCCGCAGCTGCGGCCTGCATCAATCGACAGCCACCTCAGCGCTGAACTGTCTCGGTGGCTGTGGGTTCCTGGACCAGCTGCCAATGGCTTCTCCTCCGTGCCTATGGATTCACTTTCAGAGACTCTTTGAGACTCATGTTCTCTGTATTATTTGTTTTCTTTTTAATCGCTTATGTGGCGCATGGCCAAGTGGTTAAGGCATTGGTCTAGCGATCTGAAGGTCGTGAATTTGAGCCCCAGCCGAGGCACTGTGTTGTGTCCTTGAGCAAGGCACTTAACCACACTCTGCGCCAGTCCACCCAGCTGAAAATGGGTACTGGCAAAATGCTGGGGGTTAACCTCGCGATAGACTGGCATCCTATCCGAGGGGGGAGTCTTGTACTCTCAGTCGCTTCACGCCAAGGAAACCGGCATAAGCACCAGCCTAATGAGCCTATAAGGCTTGGGACAGGCTTTAACTTTAACTTCTTAGTTGTTTGCATGATTTGTTCTTTTTTTCCACACATTGGGTGTTTGATGGTTTTTGTCGTGAGGCTTTTTATAATGGGTTCGATTGTGCATCTCCATTTTGTGGCTGCCTGCAAGAAGACAAACCTCAAGGTTGTATATAGTATACATACTTTGATATTAAATGCACTTTGAACTTTGAACTTGAGCAGACATACCCATGCCAAACCTCAAACTGAACTCCACCACAATATCTTCTCTATCTGCAGTCTGAAGAGAAGACTGCAGTTGGGAAATGGTTAACGTACAGTTGAAGGAAGTATTTAACACTAGCGTCCATGTAATTAGGACATGTGACTTCAATTAGGTTGCCTAGCGACTGAGTAGATAGTATTTTTTTCAGACTGTTGAGACCACCCAGTGCCTCTACAAGTGATTCAGAAAATACTAGGAACAGGTCTGGGCTAGGGTGATTGTCTCCACAACTTTTGATACTCTCTCGAGTTACCTAACAAAGGTCTTCTTTGGCTGTTCCTCTTCCTCCTACAACATCCCACTCTCATGGATTCCATTGTTCCTGGAAAGTGATGAGGAGAAATTTTCTGCTGGGCAACCGACGGAGACACCATGACCTTAGGTATACCCAAGGCCTGAATATCCCCTTTCAAAGTGGGTTACAGTTCTGTGTCTGATCTTACACAGGTTCCGACGTACCTACCCTATCCCCCGCCCGCTATGGGCATCAACTATTTTTCAGATGCGGCTCATTCGATCACACTTTCCCTGAGACCAGTCGCTTGTACAAAGGTCCTCGAGCTCCACAGGGAGCATGTGTAGCCAGTGGAAGAACTGATAATCACCTGAGATTGTGAACTTGAGAGCTGGTCAGCTCCCACACCTGCTCTCTGTCTCTCTGTCTCTCTGTCTCTCTCTCTTGCTCTCTCTTTCTCTCTCTCTCTCTCTCTCTCTCTCTCTTGCTCTCTCTCTCTCTCTCTCTCTCTCTCTCTCTCTTTCTCTTTCTCTCTCTCTCTTTTTCTCCTTCCATCTTAATTTCCTCTCTCTCTCTATCTTAATCCTCTCTCTCTCCATCTTAGTCTCCTCTCTCTCTGATACAAACTTGCTTTCTTTCCTTCTCCCTCTTTGTCTTTCTCCCCCCCCAATCTCACATTCTTCCTCTCTCCCTCTCTCCTCTCCCACTCTCTCTCTCCCTCCCTCCCTCTCACCCTCTCTCCCTCTTCTCTCCCCCCTCTCTCCCTCTCCCCCTCTCCTCCCTCCCCCTCTCTCGCTCTCCCTCAATCTCTCCCCCTGCCAATGCTTGTGTTCTTTTGTGAAATGGCTTTAGTGAGTGATTGTGCGGCAAGACAAGATGATCTAGAGGAATATGCTATTCCTTCATCAGATATGAGTGACTTGCCTCAGGTATTGGTTCAGGTCCAACCCCGGACACTCCTGGCATGTTACAGTGTTGCTGCTGAACTGAAGCGTGTCTGCCCCCATGTGTGGACCTAAAACAGTCCTTGCGCTAACTGCGGGGAGTCAGGACTGTCATCATCCTACACTGCACTTGCCCCAGACCAACACCACTAGGACTGACAGGCTAATGGGGGCCTGCCTCATTTCCCACAGTGAGACAGTGATTACGCTTCACCCGAGAGCCTGAGTGCTTGGGATATCCTGAGGTTGCAGGAGCTGCTACAGGATGTCCTGTCCTCCTGTCCTTGCACTCTGTATGGCGTCCCGTGAGACCCGTTTGTTGGGAGAGAGGCATCATGTGACTCACACCTCCACTTGTGGGATCGAGTGGGATCGAGTGGGATTGAGTGCCTATCGAGCACTGTGGTTTTACAGAGCAGTTCTACAACACAGAAACACACACACACTCACACTCACACTCACACTCAGTCACTCACACAGACACACTCACACACTACAGGCCATGGTAGCGTAACGGTTAGTGCAACCTATTACAGCTTGGGGCACTGGAGTTTGGAGTTCAATTCCAGCACCCTCTGTAAGGAGTCTGTATTCCCTCCCCATGGAATGCATGAGTTTCCTTCGGGTGCTCAGGTTTCCTCCCACAGTCCAAAGACATGCTGGTTAGTAGGTTAATTGGATATTGTAAATTAGTATACTATTATATTACCTTGTTATTTTATATCTAAACTGCACTGTTTGTACTAACTTCTTTTTGTGTATTAATATCTCTTGTAAAGTTATATTGCAACAGTGTATTAGTGCCTACATGGTTTACCTTTTGTGTACTAATTCAATAAAAAGATTTAAAAAGAAAGGATATTGTAAATTGTCCCGTGATTAGGTTAGGGTTAAATCAGGGGTTGCTGGGAAGGGCCTATTCCACGCTGTGTCTCAATAAATAAATAAATAAATTCCAGATTACTATCAGAGCCCGCTGTTTCCTGCAAGCTCTTCCTGTCTTTTCCCTTGTGTGCGTTTGTACATGTGTGGAGGAACATTGGCCAAGTAAAGCAAGGAAGCAGCGTAGTTATTCTCTCAGCTCGCTGAATAGAAGCTGGGTGTCCCTTTGGCCAGGCTTGGGGAAGAGTGTGAGAACCTGATATGCCTATATTTCCTTAGTACCTAGAGGTCTGCCGATGTCCGTCTTGACCTTGCACAGTGAGTGAGCTGAAAGGCATAGATAGAATAAATGTTTTCCAAAGGGCCAGAGGGCACAGCCTCAGACCATTTAGAACACAAAGGGTGGTGAATCTGTGGAATTCATTGCGACAGACGGCTGTGGAGGCCAATTCACTGGGTATATTTAAAATGGCGGTTGATAGGTTCTTGATTAGTCAGGGCCTCAAAGGTTGCGGGGAGAGGGCAGGCGACTGGGGTTGAGAGGGAAAATAAATCAGCCATGATGGAATGGTGGAGCAGAATCGATGGGCCAAATGACCTATTTCTGTTCCTACGTTCTATGGTCTTATGCTTAGACAAATAGTTCTCCACAAAAAGTTTTCCAGGCCTTATAGCAAAAGTGTAACTAACGTGTTGGAAGGGAATATGTCACCCCCGACTGGCTTTGCATGGTTTCGACGTGTCAGAGTCGGGTCCTGGATAGTCGCAGGTTACGGCAGGAAGGCGATGTCCAGAATGTGACGTGGACACATCCAACTGGATAAGCGTCAAGTATTTTCTGAGGAAAAGAATAAAATGACTACTACCTTTTTATTTCCTGCGGCCAATTGAACAAGGTAGGTAGCTGTGTAATGAGGCCAGAAAACAGGAAATCTTTTGTTTGGACACCGTGGGTGGAACAATTTCTGCCTGTTTAAATCCTGAACAGGAAGTGGAATGTTTCTAAAATGAACTGTAGTTTGGTGTTTATTTAATGAGCACGTTGGATTTCAATCAAACTCAGGCAGAAAGATATTTCCAACTGCTTCCATTAGGAAGCTCTCATCAGTGAATCCTCCATTTTGGACTTTTTGTTCCCCTCACTGTCAACTGTTCCTGGTTTCTTAGCCCCCTCTCTTCACAGTGACTACATCTACTTACTGCCCATTGCGCCACTGGTGTTTAGGGCAGCAATGAAGGTTCTCCATCTCTGTCTGTCCTTGGCCATCTTCTAGTCTTTGTCTTGATGGTGTTCAGAGCTTCCTTCATTGCGCCAGTAGCTTCCTCTTGGTTTTCACTGCTGTCAGCCATGCAAGACCTGGTGGAAACTCAGGAATACTCTCAGATGTAGAAGGATTTTTTGCTGTTTCTGTAACAGTATTTTTTTGATCAGTCAGGGTTGTTAACCATGAGCTAAATCTCTGAACCTGGAGGACTGGTAGACCACTCTGGTGTCTACCCTTTGACCTGTTTGGCATAGGTGACCCTACCAAGAGCCAAAGCATAAAGCCCTGACTCCACCCAGCATAGCTCTCCAGGTCATTGAAGCGCGCAATCCTCCAAACCCTACGGCAAGGTCGTGATCTTCTTGCAGGTCTTCACAGTGAAATGCTCCAGAATTTGGGGTGTGAGCGACTCTTCAGGCTTGGCCTCCGGCTTCACACTCTGCTAACGTGCCTGCGTTCTTCATATACCGTAACCTCATTGAACAGGCTCACAAACTCTTCTCAGCCTGAATGTCGATTCCAGGGGCCCGCCCTCCAGTCTGTTTTCAGAGACAATGGACATAAACCACAGGGAAGGTGGTCACATGACCCTGAACTCAACAATGGAACACCCTTAAAATCGCAGTTAAGCTTTACCAGGCAAAATTATTGCAGATCGGGGGAACTCAAGAAAAACATAGAGTCATATGTTGCAGGCTACGGTGCAGGCTCGAAGGGCTGAATGGCCTACCCCTGCACCTATTTTCTATGTTTCATACAGACATAGAACTCCACAGCACTGAAACAGGCCCTTCAGCCCATCTGATTCCAGACTATTATTTTGCCTAGTCCGGTGGACTTGCACCTGTACCATGTCCAAACTTCTCCTAAATGTTGAAATCAATCCAATATCAGTCACTTCCTCCGGCAGCTCGTTCCACACTCTCGCCACCCTTTGAGTGAAGATATTCCCCTTAAATATTTTACTGTTCACTCTTAATCCATTTCACGATAATTCTAGTCTCACCTAACCTCAGTGGGAAAAGCCTGCTTGCATTTACCCTATCTGTGTGTGGCATCCGTTAGTCTCGCGAGACCATGGATCTGCGCCTGGATTCTCTCCAGGGCGCAGGCCTGGGCAAGGTTGTATGGAAGACCGGCAGTTGCCCATGCTGCAAGTCTCCCCTCTCCACGACACCGATGTTGTCCAAGGGGAGGGCAAGGGCCGATACAGCTTGGCACCGGTGTCGTCGCAGGAGTTGCCAGAACGAGGTTGAAGGCAACGTCGGACTGCCTTAGGGACTCCAGCTCTGGATTTGTCCTCAGGGCTTACTCCCGAAGCCCTTCCCATGAGTGGGTATGGCTGCAAGGCAGCGGAGGTTTGGAATCAGAGTTTTCCCTCTCTTAGATGGACTGCCTTCCCAGGCTGACGAGCTCCACCTACCCGAAACCCTATCTGTACCCCTAGTAATCTTGTATACCTCTACCAAATCTCCCCTCAATCTCCTGCACCTCAGGGAATAACGTCCGAACCGATTCAACCTTTCCTATACCTTAGGTCTTCAAGTCCTGAAAAGACCCTTGGACTTTTTTCTCTGCACTCTTCCAACCTTATTGATGACAATGAGGTCGTCATCTCATATGAGGACGTTCTTGTCAAATGGTTGTAGATGCTGGAATTTAGAACAACGAAAGAACTTTTGGAAGAGCAGCACCTGTGGAGGCAAAGGGATGGTCGACATTTCAGATTTCTCTATCCACACTATCTAAAGTGCCCTTTTTCATCTCCCTGTCCAGGCACACTCAGAGTTTAAGGAACAGCTTCCTCCCCTCTGCCATCAGATTTCTGAATGAACAATGAACCAATGAAAACTACATCACTATTTTTTTTCACAAACAAGAGAAAATCTCCAGCTGCTGGAAATCCAAAGCAACACACACAAAACGCTTGATGAACTCACCAGGCCAGGCAGCGTCTATGGAAACGAGTCAACAGTCAACGTTTCGGGCCGAGTCCCTTCATCAGGACTGGAAAAAAAGACAAGGAGCCGGAGTAAGAAGGTGGGGGAGGGGAGGGGGAACCACAAGGTGTGAGGTGAAACTATGGGGAGTGGGGGAGAGGTGAAGTAAAGAGCTGGGAAGTTGATTGATGAAAGATATACAGGGCTGCAGAAGGGGGAATCTGATAGGAGAGGACAGGAGGCTATGGAAGAAAGAAAAGGGGGAGCAGCACCAGAGGGAGGTGATGGGCAGGCAAGGAGTTACCATACTGCTTTTTTTTCTTTTCTTTTGCTCTCTTTTTACACTACTTAATTTTTATATATTTTTCTCATTGTAATTTATAACTTTTTTGTTATTATGTATACAATTCCTGTTTAAGGTGGCACTGGTGAAGTGCAGCAAACAACACAAACAGAACTATAAATTACTGTACTAATCAAACTTTTTCTCAGATACCGTTACTGTAACTTCCCTCTTGGAGTTGAGCTTTTGAACCGCCTTTACATCCTGGCATTTTTGCGGTGTGAACTGAAGTCTCGAAGGTGCAGGACTGTTGTGTTGTGGTGGGTGTGGGCCCAGTCGAGGTGGCGGGGCTCAGGCCTGAGGATGGGGAATGAGCCCATGTTTGGCCAGTGCTGGGGCAGACTCGG
This sequence comes from Mobula hypostoma, assembly GCF_963921235.1. NCBI lineage: Eukaryota > Metazoa > Chordata > Chondrichthyes > Myliobatiformes > Myliobatidae > Mobula > Mobula hypostoma. The sequence goes on from NC_086107.1 coordinate 111,260,526, forward strand.
AGGTGATTCGATGCAGCAGGACTGAGGCAAGGCACAGTTCAGGCAGCGGGGCCCAGGCCCAGGTCCAAGAGTGAGAATCGACCCGAGATTTGGCCGATTCAAGTGCAGGGCCAGATTGAAAGGGTCGGGGTGTCAGAGCGGGAGGTGAAGGACAGGCCGCTGTTCAGATCGCTGCTCTGTGCGTTTTACTCGTCTCTGCGCTGAACTGAGGCAACTAACGAGCTCCTGGATCGGCTGCAGTGACGACTGGCTTCACGGCTGTGGACTCACTTTCGTGAGCTTCAGTTCTGGATGTCATTTGCTTAATTTTATTGTTTGCACAATATGTTTATTTTTCAACACATTGGGTGTTTGTCAGTCTTTTTTATGGGTTCTAATGCACGACTTTGTTTTGTGGCAAATCTCAAGGTTGTATGTAGTATACATACTTTGATAATAAATGTCCTTTGAACTTTGACCCTTCAATGTACTGCTGCTGCAAAACAACATATTTTTTAGATTAGATTAGATTATGAGGACACGCAGTCAGTCCTCTTTTATTGTCATTTAGTAATGCATGCATTAAGAAATGATACGATTTGTTCCTCCAGAATGATATCACAGAAACACAAGACAAACCAAGACCAAAAAAAACTGACAAAAAACACATAATTATAACAAATAGTTACAACAGTGCAAAGCAATAGCGTAATTTGATGAAAAACAGACCATGGGCACGATAAAGAAGGTCTCAAAGTCTCTCGAAACTCCCATCATCTCTCGCAGACAGTTGAAGGGAGAAACTCTCCCTGCCATGAGCTTCCAGCGCGGCCAACTTGCCGATGCAGCATCCTGGAAGCACCTGACCACAGTCGGACTCCGAGTCCATCCAAGCCTCCAATCAGCCCTCCGACACTGAGCACCGAGCACCATCTCTGCCGAGCGCTTCGACCCCGGCCCCAGCAACAGGCAACAGGCAAAGTCGAGGATTTGGAGCCTTCCCCTCCGGAGATTCTCTATCGCACAGTTGCAGCGGCAGCGAAACAGGCATTTCAGAAGTTAATCCAGATGTTCCTCTGTGCTTCTCACATCTGTCTCCATCAAATCAGGATTGTACACAGCCCCTATTTAACACGTACGATATCATTCGGAGTGGTCACGTGCACTGCGTCGCACCGCCATCTTCTCCTCCCCTCTTGATTGTCAGTGATATTAAACTTGATTCTGAATCTGAATGATCTCAGTGGCAGGGAATGGCCACTCCCATGGTTCGGGGGGATGAGGGACCCGCACGGCCACCTCAGAAGGACCAGGACTGATGCATTTGTGTCAAGTTTGGCTATGTTGCTGAGGAGGCTTCAGATTAGCTTAACAGGCAGATGAGAAGCTGATGACCTCACATAATTATCCGCCAGTTAATTATGGAGTGTGCAGTCCTGGCCTACCCAGGATGTGTTGGCTTTGAGGAAGATGCAGAAGAGGTTTACAAGGATGGTGCCACAATTAGAGGCTATGAGCTATAAGGACAGGCTTGAAAACTCTGGTTATGGTTGCTTTCTTTGGAGCGGCGGAGGCAGATAGAAGTTTATAAATAATGAGAGACAGATAGCCAGAACCTTTTATTCCCAGAGTGGAAATGCCCAAGTAGTGGAGGACTTGCATTTAAGGTGAGAGGGGAAGGGTCTGCAGAAAACATTATTTACCCAGAAGAGAATCGTAGGGGTCATGAAAATGTGCTGCTAAAGGCAGTTGTGGGAGCAGATGTGATAATTCAAAGTTCAAAGTTTAAAATAAATTTATTATTGAAGTACATATATGTCATCATATACGACCCTCAGATTTGTTTTCTTGTGGGCATACACAATCAATCCAAGAAGCACAGTAGAATTGATGAAACACCAAACTCAACAGGACGGATGCCCAATGTGCAAAAGACAACAAAATCTGCAGATACAAAATAAAATAATAATAATAAATAAGCAAGCAATAAATATTGAGAGCACGAGATGAAGAGTCCTCGAAAGTGAGTCCAGAGGTTGTGGGAACAGTTCCGTGACGGGGCAAGTGAAGTTGACCCCTCTGGTTCAAGAAGCTGGTGGTTGGGAGGTAATAGCTGTTGATGAACATGGTGGTGTGGGTCTCCAGTCTCCCGGACCGTCTTCCTGATGGTGGCAACGCCAAGGGAGCATGACCTGGGTGGTTGGGTCCCTTGATAGTGGACGTGACTTTCCTGCGACACTGATGACATTTAAGCGGCTGTTAGATAGTCATAGTCATAGTCATACTTTATTGATCCCGGGGGAAATTAGTTTTCATTACAGTTGCACCATAATTAATAAATAGTAATAGTAATATTACTATTAGTAAATAGTAAATAGTAATAGTCATAGAAATAATAAATAGTAATAGAAAATAGTAATAAATAGTTAAATAGTAATATGTAAATTATGCCAGTAAATTATGAAATAAGTCCAGGACCAGCCTATTGGTTCAGGGTGTCTGACCCTCCAAGGGAGGAGTTGTAAAGTTTGATGGCCACAGGCAGGAATGACTTCCTATGACGCTCTGTGCTGCATCTCGGTGGGATGAGTCTCTGGCTGAATGCACTCCTGTGCCCACCCAGTACATTATGTAGTGGATGGGAGACATTGTCCAAGATGGCATGCAACTTAGACAGCATCCTCTTTTCAGACACCACCATGAGAGAGTCCAGTTCCATCCCCACAACATCACTGGCCTTACAAATGAGTTTGTTGATTCTGTTGGTGTCTGCTACCCTCAGTCTGCTGCCCCAGCACACAACAACAAACATGATAGCACTGGCCACCACAGACTCGTAGAACATCCTCAGCATCGTCCGGCAGATGTTAAAGGACCTCAGTCTCCTCAGGAAATAGAGACGGCTCTGACCCTTCTTGTAGACAGCCTCAGTGTTCTTGGACCAGTCCAGTTTATTGTCAATTCGTATCCCTAGGTATTTGTAATCCAGACACATGAACGTACAGAGATTGGAGGAATATGGATCACATGCAGGCAGGAGAGACTTAAATTAATTTGGCATAGCGTTCAGAATCGTCATTGTGAGCTGAAGAGAATGTTCCTGTGCTGTTTTGGTCTATGACTTTGTCTGCTTGACCACTCCCTTAACCTATCCATCTGTGTCTTCAGTCTCTTGTGGCATCCCAGCTTGCGAACCCGCCCATCAGAATCTCTTTATTGCCAGTGTGTGACACATACTAGAATTGATTGTGGTTCATTGCCAAGCATAAAACACAGGACAATACCATAACTGGATTCCAAGGGGGAGAGTTTCTAGAATGCCTACGAGATGGCTTTTTAGAGCAGTTCATGGATGTGTCTGCTAGGGGATCAGCTATTCTGGATTGAGTATTGTGCAATGAATTGATTAGAGAGTTTAAGGTACAATAACCCTCAGGAGAGAGTGATCATGTTATGATCAAATTCACCCCGGAATTTGAGAAGGAGATGGTAAAGTCTGATACATCAGTATTATAGTGGAGTAAATGGAATTACAGAGGCATGAGAGAGGAGTTGGCGAGAATTGATTGGAAAAGAACACTGGCAGGGGTGATAGCAGCATAATAATGGCTGGAATTTCTGGAAGCAATTCAGAAGACACAGAATATTTACATCCCAAAGAGGAAAAAGTATTCTAAAGGCAGGATAACACAACTGTGGCTAACAAGGGAAGTTAAATTCAACATAAAAGCCAAAGTGAGGGCTTATAGTAGGGCAAAGATTAGTGAGAAGTTAGAGGATTGGGAAGCTTTTAAAAACCAACTGAAGGCAACTTAAAAAGTCATTACAAAGGTAGAGAATGAATACAAAAGTAAGCCAGGCAATAATATTAAAGAGGATACCAAAAGTTTCCTCAGATACATAAAGTGTAAAAGAGAGGTTGAGAGTGGAAATCATACTGCTGGGAAATGATGCTGGAGAGATAGAAATGGGAGATAAGGAAATGTGGATGAACTGAATAAGTATTTTGCATCAGTCTTCACTGTGGAAGACACTAGCAGTTTGATGGAAGTTCCAGGTGTCAGGGGTCATGAGGTGTGTGAAGTTACCATGACTAGAGAGAAGGTTCTTGGGAAACTGAAAAATCTGAAGGTAGATAGGTCACCTGGACCAGATGGTGTACATCTCAGGGTTCTGAAAGAGTTGGATGAAGAGATTGAGGAGGATTAGTAATGATCTTTCAAGATTCACTAGATTCTGGTTTGGTTCTAGAAGACTGGAAAATTGCAAATGTCAAATTCACTCTTCAAAAAGGGAGAGAGGCAGAAGGAAGGAAACTACAGGCCTGTTAGTCTGACCTCAGTGTTCGGGAAGATGTTGGAGTCGACTATTAAGGATGAGTGCCAGGGTACTTGGAGGCACATGATAGAACAGGCCGTAGTCAGTATGGTTGCCTCAAAGGAAAATCTTGTCTCATAAATCTGTTGGAATTCTTTGAAGAAATATTAAGCAGAATAGACGAAGGAGAATCAATTGATGTTGTGTACTTGGATTTTCAGAAGGCCTTTGACAAGGTGCCACACATGAGGCTGCTTAACAAGCTACGAGCCCATGGTATTACAGGAGAGATTATAGCATGGATACAATAGTTGCCTCAGCCATTGGGTGTATTTAGGCAGTGGTTGAAACGTTCTTGATTAGCAGGGTATGAAAGGTTACAGGGAGAAGGCAAGAGAATGGATTTAAAAGGGAAAATGGATCAGCCATGATGAAATGACGGAGCAGACCCAATGGTTTGAATGGCCTAATTCTGCTCCTATGCCTTATGGTCTGGTTATGGACAGCTGAATTATTGTAAAGTAACACTGTAGCAGGTTTGTTCTGGGACATGAATTCTGAATTCTAGACGTGAGAAGAAGCTGGAAGGGCAGAACGACCCTTTTCAAGGAATCAAGCGGACAGGTACGGTTTTAGGGTAGCAGTTGGCGCTTTGCTTTCCAGCACCAGCCAACGATCACCAATCAGGGCTCGATCCCTCCGCTGCCTGTAAGGAGATTGTTCATTCTCCGCGTGACTACGTGGGTTTCCTCCGGGTGCTCTGGTCTCTTCCCAAGTCCAAAGACGTTTGGTTAGGGCTAGTGAGTTGTGGGTACACTATGTTGCTGCTGGAAGTGTGGTGACACTTGCTCCCCCCCCCCAACACAATCACAATTGATTTGACACAAACGACGCATTTCATTATATGCTTTGATCTTTCAATGTACTGTACATGTGACAAATAAAGATAATCTTTAGTCTTTATCTTCAAGGAGCAGGAGTTTCCGTACAACATGTCTGTAGAATAACAATGAAATTCACTGTTCAACATATTGTAGCTGACTATAAAGCAATATTATTTTCCTCAAACATTCCTTAGACTTTCCTGACATTTGGTTGCCTGCTCAAGGCCGTGGACCTGAAACACAACCTCTGTTTCTTTTTCCACAGGTACCGTCCGACCTGCCGAGTTTTTTCCAGCATTTTCTGTTTTTTTTTAATATTTCAGATTTCCAGCATCTGCAGTTTTGACTTTGATTTTTTTTTTACTAGGTTGTCTCTCCTGCCTGTCTGGCAGACGGGACATTCTGTCTGCTCTCTGAAGCAGTGGTACTGTGCTAAATGACTGACAGAATAATGCCCAGGACTTGCCCGCTTTTTATTGCTACAATCAGGGAGGAGGTACAGGAGTCTGAAGGCTCACACTCAACATCTCAGGAACAGCTTCTGCCCCTCTGCCACTTGATCATCTTATTTCTGAATCGACAGTTTTTTCCTTCTCTTTTTACATTACTTATTTAATATATGACCCGGCTGGTGGCGTAGTGGCATCAGTGTCGGACTTTGGGATGAAAGGTCCCGAGATCGAATCCAGCTGGCTCCCCTGCACGCTTTCCATCCGTGCTGGGTTACGAGCTGGTGATCTGTTTGGAAACTCACCCGGCAGAAGGCAATGGCAAACCATTGCTGTAACTTGCCTCGTACGCGGTTCCCACGAGAGTCGTGGAAGGAAATCATCCGTTAACCGGAGAAACTCCGGATGCAACGTACCTTTCCTATTTTATATATATATATAGTCTACTTATTGTAATTTTTTATAGGCACCTGTTAGTCTCATGAGACCATGGATTTGCACCTTGGAAGGTTTCCAGGGCGCAGGCCTGGGCAAGGTTGTATGGAAGACCGGCAGTTGCCCATGCTGCAAGTCTCCCCTCTCTACGACACTGATGTTGTCCAAGGGAAGGGCATTAGGACCCATACAGCTTGGCACCAGTGTCGTCGCAGAGCAATGTGTGGTTAAGTGCCTTGCTCAAGGACACAACACGCTGCCTCAGCCAAGGCTTCAACCAGCGACCTTCAGGTCACTAGACAACCACCTTAATCACTTGACCATGCACCAACACTACTGTAATTTATAGTTTTTATTATTATGTATTCCAATTTTCTGCTGTCAAAAAACAATAAATTTCACAACACATGCCAGTGATATTAAACCCGACTCTGAGTCCGGTTCACTTACAGAGGGAGTGTACAGGCAGACAATTTGGTACCAGGCCATAACAAGGTAGATTGTGAGGTCAGTAGTCCATCTTCTTGTCCTAGGTAACCATTCAGTTGTCTATAGCAGGGAGATCAGGAGTTGTCTTTGAGCCTGGTGGGACATGCTTTCGGGTTTTTGTATCTTCTTGCCGATGGAAGTAGGGGAGAAGAGAGAATGTCCTGGATAAATGTAGTCTTTGATATGCTGATGTGATACATGGATTTCTTCTTCTGGTAATTTTCCCTCCCCCTTCCCTCTTCTTCTATTCTCCACTCTGACCCCTTACCTCTTCTCCTCACCTGCTATTGCCTTCCTCCTTCTTCTTCGCTTTCTTCCATGGTCCACTCTCCTCTCTTATCGGATTCCATCTTCTCCAGTCCTTTCCCTTTCCTATCCACCTGGCTTCACCTATCACCTTCTACTAGTCCTTCTTCCTCTCTCCCCACCTTTTTATTCTGGCATCTTCCCCCTTCCTTTGCCGTTACGGAGAAGGGTCTCGGCCAGAATTATCAGCTGCTCATTCATATCCATGGATGATACCTGATCTGCTGAGCTCCTCCAGCATTTTGGATGTGTTGCTCTGGATTTCTGGCATCTGCAGAATCTCTTGTGTCTTTGATATGTTGGCTGTTTTATAACACCCTGAGTGAAGATATTCCCCTCATCTTTGTCCTAAATGATCAATCTCTTGTTCCAAGTCTGTGCCTTAATTGAGATATGTACTTTCATCTGAGAGATGAGGCTGTCTTTTGGTCAAAGTCTGTTTTCCAGCCCAGTCTCTTTGTCCAGTTTTTCAACCACTACCCAGTTCAGCTCTGGTACTGAGCAAAAAGAGAAGAGACAAATAGTAAGGTAGTGCTCATAGGTTCAATGTCCATTCAGAAATTGGATGGTGATGGGGAAGGAGCTCTTCCTGGATCTCTGAGCGTGTGTCTTCAGGCTCCTGTACCTCCACCTTGATGGTCACAATGAGAAGAGGGTGTGTCCTGGTGTCCTGGGTGATGAAGGCTCTCAGTGATGGATGCTACCTTTTTGAGGCGTCGCCCTTTAAAGATGACCTGGATGCTGGGAAGGCTAGTGACCATGGTGGAACTGGCTGAATTTACAACTTGCTGCAGCTTTTTCCGATCCTGTGCAGCCACAGTGTCTTGGAAACTAAAGGTCAGAAACTGGCCTTTCAGCCCAAACAGTCCACACCAAAGCAGTTAAACTGCCTAGTCCCGCCAAGCTGCACCGGGACCATAGCCCTTCATACCACTCCCATCCATGTACCTATCCATACCACTCCCATCCATGTACCTATCCATACACTCCCATCCATGTACCTATCCATACACTCCCATCCATGTACCTATCCATACACTCCCATCCATGTACCTATCCATACCACTCCCATCCATGTACCTATCCATACACTCCCATCCATGTACCTATCCATACACTCCCATCCATGTACCTAACCATACCACTCCCATCCATGTACCTATCCATACACTCCCATCCATGTACCTATCCATACCACTCCCATCCATGTACCTATCCATACACTCCCATCCATGTACCTATCCATACACTCCCATCCATGTACCTATCCATACCACTCTCATCCATGTACCTATCCATACACTCCCATCCATGTACCTATCCATACCACTCCCATCCATGTACCTATCCATACACTCCCATCCATGTACCTATCCATACCACTCCCATCCATGTACCTATCCATACACTCCCATCCATGTACCTATCCATACCACTCCCATCCATGTACCTATCCATACACTCCCATCCATGTACCTATCCATACCACTCCCATCCATGTACCTATCCATACACTCCCATCCATGTACCTATCCATACCACTCCCATCCATGTACCTATCCATACCACTCCCATCCATGTACCTATCCATACACTCCCATCCATGTACCTATCCATACCACTCCCATCCATGTACCTATCCATACCACTCCCATCCATGTACCTATCCATACGCTCCCATCCATGTACCTATCCATACACTCCAATCCATGTACCTATCCATACCACTCCCATCCATGTACCTATCCATACACTCCCATCCATATACCTATCCATACGCTCCCATCCATGTACCTATCCATACACTCCCATCCATGTACCTATCCATACCACTCCCATCCATGTACCTATCCATACACTCCCATCCATGTACCCATCCATACCACTCCCATCCATGTACCTATCCATACCACTCCCATCCATGTACCCATCCAAACTTCTCCTGAACGTTCAAATCGAGATGGCACCCACCATACCGAACGGGGGATACAACCAGGTAGAATGCATCTGTAGAGATTTGCGAGTGATCTCCACGGTACATCTAACTGGTGTAACACTTCATTATGCATTCTGCTACACACATCAAAGTAGCTGGTGAACGCAGCAGGCCAGGCAGCATCTGTAGGAAGAGGTGCAGTCGACGTTTCAGGCCGAGACCCTTCGTCAGGACTACATGCATCCTGCTGTTGTTTTTCTTAGTAAACCACAATGCACTGATGTGATGGAATGATCTATATGCAAATCACAGTTTTCACAGCGCATCAATGCATGTGACAATAATTTAAAAAAATTAAATTTACCAATTTAAAGTTTTGGAATTTTCTGTGGATGTACAGTCACTGGTTATAAATAAACCTGATTCTAACAGATTTTTGCACATCAAGAATCAAGTGATTCTTAATTTGTGGATGACACCAAGATTGGGAGTGCAGTGGACAGTGAGGAAGGTTATCATGGCTTGCAGAGGGATCTGCATCAGATGGAGAAATGGGCTGAGAAAAGGCAGATGGAATTTAATGCAGACAAGTGTGAGGTTTTGCGCAACCAGTGTAAGTCTCACACAGTGAACGGTAGGGCACTGAGGGGTGTGGTAGAACAAAAGAATCTGGGAATACAGATCCATAATTCATTGAAAGTGGTATCACAGGTAGATAGGGTCATAAAGAAAGCCTTTGGTATGTTGGCCTTCATAAATCAAAGTATTGAGTACAGGAGATGGGATGTTATGTTGAAGTTATATAAGACATTAATGAGGCCTAATTTGGAGTATTGTGTGCCATTTTGGTTACCTACCTACAGGAAGGATATAAGTAAGAGCACAGAAGAAATTTACAAGGATGTTGCCAGGTGTGGAGAAATGGTGTTATCAGGAAAGATTGGATAGGTGAGCAGTTTATTCCTTGGAACGTAGAAGATTGAGAGGAGATTTGATAGAAGTATTCAAAATTATAAGGGATATAGATAGGCTTTTTCCACTGAGGTTGGGTGGGAGGTCATGAGTTAAAGGTGAAAGATGAGAAGTTTAAGGGGAATATGAGGGGAATCGCCTTCACTCAGAGGGCCATGAGACTGTGGAATGAGCTGCCAGCACAACTGGTGCATGTAAGTCCGATTTCAACTTTTAAGAGAAGTTTGAATAGGTACATGGATAGTAAGGATATGGAGAGCTATGGTCCCAGTGCAGGACTATTTGTGAGAGAGAATCTGGAGAGACCGTGGCAAATTCTGTGTAGAAAAATCCTCTACTTTCTGCCATTGGACACCACAATCAGATCCAGGTGTAAGATTGTGTTTCCTAGACACCTCGTCTGATAAGAATCCTGGAATCTGTCGGGCTGTCAATGAGAGATAAGGAATTCAAACAGTGCATGCAAAGCTGGAAAGGCACAGTAGAAATGAACAAAGAGCTTTGATTTTGAGTTTTTTTTTGTGTGTGGAGTACAGTGTTCATGTACTTTATCTCAAATCAGGTATCCCAAAGTACAGTGGATTCGATAAATTGGGTCACATCAGGACCAATACATTTTGGCCCACTTAAATGGCTACCCCAATTAAAGTTTCATGGAAATAGTTTTTTAAAAGGTATAAAAAAGACAAACTACTGTTTAGCTCTGTAACAAATTATGTACATATATTTCAATTAAATACAGTACAATAAAACTGTGCAACATACATCAAAGTTGCTGGTGAACGCAGCAGGCCAAGCAGCATCTATAGGAAGAGGTGCAGTCGACGTTTCAGGCCGAGACCCAGCGGCTATGGGATTACTTCGAGTCGGTGGACTGGCATGCTCACGGGCTCATCCGCGGATCTGAATGAATACACCATGGCTGTCATGGACTTCATTAAAACAGCTGTAGTTGTGTGTCTTCCCCAATCAGAAGCCCTAGATGAACCATCAGATCCGCAATCTGCTGAGGGCCAGGTCAGTGGCATTCAAGTCTGGTGACCAAGGAAGTTGCAAGAGGTTCCAAATATGATCTCCGGAAATCCACCTCATGGGCAAAGTGGCAATTCTGGACTAAACTTGAATCAACGAAGGATGCTGGACAGTTGTGGCAGGGCTTGAGTCCCATCACCTCTTGTAAGATTAAATCAAGCAACATAGGTGACAACAGGGCTTCACTTCCAGATGAGCTCAATGCCTTCTACACTCATTTTGTCTGTAAAAACATGGGGGAGCCATTACGAACTCCCACGGCCCCCAATGATCTCGTGATTTCAGTCTCCGAGGCAGTCTTCAGGACGATGAACCCACGAAAAGCATGCAGCCCACCCAGATGGGGTACTTGTCCAAGTACTAAAGACCTGTGCCAATCAGCTGGCTGGAGTGTTCACTGAGACCTTTAACCTCTCGCTTCGGCAGTCTGAGGTACCCACTTGCTTGAAGCAGGATTCAATTATACCGGTGCCTAAGAAGAACCTGCCCCAATGACTATCGTCTGGTAGCACTTACATCCACAGTGGTGAAGGGCTTTGAGAGTTTGGTGGTGAAACATTATCAATTCCTGCCTGATAAGTGACTTGGATCCGCTCCAGTTTTCCTACAACAGGTTCACAGCAGATGCTATCTCATTGGCTCTACACTCAACCCCGGAACATCTGGACAGCAAAGGTGCAGACATCAAGATGCTCTTTATTGACTGCAGTTCAGCATTCAATGCCTTCATCCCCTCAAAACTAATCAATAAGTCCAAGACCTTTGCTTCAATACCTTCTTATGCAATTGGATCCTCAATTTCCTCACTTGTGGACCCCAGTCAAAAAATCTCCTCCGTGATCTCCATCAGTACAGGTGTATCGCAAGGCTGTGTGCTTAGCCCCTGCTCTACACACTTTCAGCTTAATGTGAAAAAGACTAAGGAGCTGGTGGTAGACCTGAGGAGAGCTAAGGTACCTGCGACCCCTGTTTCCATCCAGGGGGTCAGTGTGGACATGGTGGAGGATTACAAATGGCTGGGGATACGAACTGACAATAAACTGGAATGGTCAAAGAACACTGAGGCTGTCTACAAGAAGGGTCAGAGCCGTCTCTATTTCCTGAGGAGACTGAGGTCCTTTAACATCTGCCGGACGGTGCTGAGGATGTTCTACGAGTCTGTGGTGGCCAGTGCGATTGTGTTTGCTGTTGTGTGCTGGGGCAGCAGGCTGAGGGTAGCAGACACCAACAGAATCAACAAACTCATTCGTAAGGTCAGTGATGTTGTGAGGATGGAACTGGACTTTCTGACGGTGGTGTCTGAAAAGAGGATGCTGTCCAAGTTGCATGCCATCTTGGACAATGTCTCCCATCCACTACATAATGTACTGGTTGGGCACAGGAGTACATTCAGCCAGAGACTCATTCCACCGAGATGCAACACAGAGCGTTATAGGAAGTCATTCCTGCCTGTGGCCATCAAACTTTACAACTCCTCCCTTGGAGGGTCAGACACCCTGAGCCAATAGGCTGGTCCTGGACTTACTTCCTGGCATAATTTACATACTACTATTTAACTATTTATGATTTTGTTACTGTTTAATTATTTATGGTGCAACTGTAATGAAAACCAATTTCCCCCGGGATCAATAAAGTATGACTATGACTATGACTTACACTTATGACTGTGTGGCTAAGCACAGCTCCAGTGCCATATTCATGTTTGCTGATGGCATCACTGTCATTGGCCGAATCAAAGGTGGTGATGAATTAGCATATATGAGGGAGACTGAAAAATCTGGCCGAGTGGCAGCATGACAACAACCTCTCACTCAACGTCAGCAAGACCAAGGAGCTGATTATTGACTTCAAGAGGAGGAAACCAGACGCACATGAGCCACTCCTCACTGGAGGATCAGAGGTGGAGAAAGTCAGCAACTTTAAATTTCTGAGTGTTATTATTTCAGAGCACCTGTCCTGCGCCCAACATGTAAGTGCAATTTGCGAAGAAAGCACAGAGTCACCTCTGCTTCCTTAGGAGGTTGCGAAGATTCAGCATGATGTCTAAAACTTTGATGAACTTCTATAGATGGATAATGGACAGTATGTTGACTGGCTGCATCACAGCCTGGTATGCAAACACCAATGCCCTTGAACAGAAAATCTGACAAAAAATAGTGGATACAGCCCAGTCCATTACGGGTAAAAGCTTCCCCACCTCTGAGCAGATCTACATGAAACGTTGTCATCGGAAAGCAGAATCCAACATCAGGGACCCTACCACCCAGGATGTACTCTTGCCTCACTGCTGTCATCAGGAAGATGGTACAGGAGCCTCAGGACTCGCACCACCAGGTTCAAGAAGAGTTATTACCCCTCCACCGTAAGGCTCTTGAGCCAAAGGGGATAACTTCATTCACCTTCACTTGGCCCATCGTTGAACTGTTCCCAGAACCTATGGACTCATTTTCAAGGACTCCATCTCATTTTCTCAATATTTATTGCTTATTTATTTATGACTATTATTTCTTTTTTTTTTGTATTTGTACAGTTTGTTATCTTTTGCACATTGGTTGAACGCCCAACGGTGCGATCTTTCATTGATTCTGTTACGGTTATTATTCCATCAATCTATTGAGTATGCCCTCAAGGCAATGAATCTCAGGGTTGTCATGGTGACATCTATGTTGTCTGATCATAAATTTCATTTGAACTTTGAGCTTTAATAGTTATCAGTAGAGGAATTGATCCAGTGAACGTTGACACCGCTGTGTTTTGATTATAAATGAACAAGATCAGCACAGATGACTAGTGCAGATAATTGACTGTCTTCATACAGTTCTTTCAATGACTGCATTCTCCAAGTTTTCATTTTCATTGTGACATTCAAAGTACCTTCAAATTCTTTGTAATTCTTAGCTTGTTGAAAGAGTGAAATGGTTTCCTTTTCACTCCCGGCTGTTCCTGGCATCTCCAAGCCTGAATGCTTGAAACCGCAGTGAGCCAAACAGTTCCAGTTGTCTTACTGCTCTTTTCTTGCCAACCATCAGTGACAAAAATTGCTGCTTTTTGAACACAAAGACACACAACTGATGCTATTTAAAAACTGTTTGCTCTAAGCATGTTGTAGTGTCTAATGCATGGCTCTGATGCCAGTTGGAAATTGTTTGGTAACAGTCTCCTGTCACAGTTAAGTAGTATAGCGTCCCAAATAAAGGGAATCCTGGCTATTTTCGTGAATAGCTTTTGTTTTCAAGAATTGTCCCAAATAAGCGGCTGCCCCTGTTAACCAATGGCCCAATTAACCAGAATCCACTGTAGTTGTAAAACAATCATTTTTTAGCTGGGGCTGAACTAAACTTTTATCCATGGGAAACGTGGCAGCCAGTTCGAGTGAAAGTGCCACGAGATAGTTTACTCCTGCACAGTGGCACTGTTGTAGGGAACTGAGTTCAATCTTGACCTTGGCTTTGCTGTCTTTGTGGAGTTTTCTTGATTTCCCTGTAACCACAGTGCTCCCGTTTCCTTCCACATCCCAAGGATGTACCGGTGGGCACACCTAATCTTGCACTGCTAATTACCCCTACACTTAGGCGGCATGGTAGCACAACGCTATACAATACAGGCGACTTGGCTTCAATTCCTGTCACTGCCTCCAAGGAGTTTGTACCTTCTCCCCATGTCCACGTGGGTTTCCTCCGGGTTTCCTCCCGCAGTCGAAAGACATACCAGTTAGTAGGTTAATTGGTCATTGTAAACTGCCCCATGTTTGGGCAAGGATTAAGTCAGGGGATTGCTGGGTAGTGTGGCTTGAAGGGTCGGAAGGGCCTATTCCGTGTTGCTTCTCAATAAATAAATGAATAAACACAGGAGCTGCTGGAAGTCCGGAGCAACCCACAGAAAACGCTGGAGAAACTCAGCAAGTCAGGCAGCATCTATGGAGAGGATAAACAGTTAGTGCTTTGGGCCGAGACCCTTCACCAGGATTATCCCTACTGTAGAATCGAGGGAAAGTGGATGGGCCTGTGAGGGAAGGTGCAAGGGGGTAAAGGAGGAAGAAAGGAGATGGGGAATGGGATTAATGTGATGGTTCCCTGTGAGCCAGGAAAGATTTAATGGGATGAACGGCCTCTTAGTGTGTAATTTTAAGTTTCGGGAAAGGAAGATAGGATCTTGTTTTAACGTCTTATCAAAGAGAGGCACTTTTGACAGTGTAGGCATCCTGTTCTACAGGCACCAACCATCAGCTGCTTTAAATTCCTGGGCCTTGACATGTCCTGGGCCCAGCACGTAGATAAAATCACAGGAAGGTGTGCCAGTGTATTTACTTTCTCAGAGGTTTAAGGAGGTTCAGTACGTCACCAAGCACACTAACAAAGCTCAACAGATGTTCTGTTGAAAAGCATCCTGACTGGTTGCATCAAGGTCTGGTATGGCAACTCAAATGCACAGGAACGATGGAAGCCGCAGAGGATCGTGGACTTGTCCCAATGCAACATAGGCACCGTCAGTTGTAATTACAGAAGGGTCAGCCACGTGGGCCAAGTGATTTATCACGAAGAGCTCAGCCACCTGGGCCAAGCCATGTTCTCGCAGCTGCCATTGGGCAGGAGGAACAGAGGCCTGAAGTCCCACACCACCAGGTTCAGAAACTGAAACTTCCCTTCAATCATTTGGAGATGGAACCAACCAACACAACCCTAATCACGGCAGTTTAGCATCAGTGACCACACTGATCACCTTGCATTGAAATAGACTTGGTTTATTTTCGTTCTATTTATGTTTGTTCTTGTAAAAATGTGCATTATTTATTGTTAACTTACATTTTGTTTGTGAGTGATGCCGTGCGCCTGTGATGCTGCAGCAAGTACATTTGGCAGGGCATAAACGATGAGCACAACTTTGACTTTTCTTTCCGCTCGAGTGGCTCCAGAAGGATGAGCTCACAAAGCTCTGAGACATGGTTCAAGGAGACGCTCGAACAGTGTGCCACTGGCTTCCTCGTTGGGTTGGTCAAGGAGTCGCTCGAACCGTGTACCGCTGGATTCCGCGTTGGGTTGTGAGGGGATGGTGCTGGTCTCCCTTGTCTGTGCTGACCATCAGTGTCCAGAGTGTGCTGCCTGGGTTGACAGAGGGGGCAAATCCAATAAAGGCATTTAAGAGGGTGTTAGGCTGGGAGACAAATGTGTGGAGGATGGAGGAATATGGACATTGTGTGGAGATTAGTTCCTCCAAAAGGACCGCAATCATCTCATGGTTTAGAGGCTTGTGTGTCTCAACGACCCAGGGAGCCACGTTGGCTGGAGTCAGGGATTTATGCTTTGGCTCTTGGTAGGGTCACCCATGCCAAACAGGTCAAACGGTAGAGGCCAGACAAAGAATAGTCTACCAGTTCGGAAGTTCAGCTCAGGGCTAACAACCTTGACTAGTCAATCAAAACTGCTACGCAAGCAGCAATGGAGAATCCTTCTATATCTGAGTGTGCCGGTATTCCTGAGTCTCCACCCTTGACTTGCATGACCCACTGTAGTGAAAACCGAGAAGAAGCTACTGACATGATGAAGGAAGCCCTGAACACCACCAGAGATGGAGGACCCTCATTGCTGCCCTCAACACCAATGGGCAGTAAGTAGGGATTAGCTAAATTAAGCATTTTCTTTCTAGTTTAATTAGTTCAATACAACATTGTGGGTTATAGGGATTGTACTGTTCTATGTTCCGTGTTCTGTGTTCTAGACTTTGATTTTCCTCCTGTGTCTCTGGTAATATGAAGATCTGAACTATGCATTTTGACTTTGGAAAGGATAAGAAAGGGAACAAACACCAATCCTCAGAGAGGGGTCAGAAGTGGAAAGAGTGACTGATTTCAAGCTCCTGGGTGTCAATCTCTCTGAGGATCTAACCTGGACCCAAAATATCGATGCAGCTACAAAGAAGGCACGACAGAGGCTATATTCCATTAGGAGTTTGAGGAAATTTGGATTGTCACCAAAAGAGACTCGCAAATTTCTACAGATATACCATGGAGAGCATTCTAACTGGCTGCGTCACCGTCTAGTATGGGGCAGGGGCTACTGCACAGGATCGAAACAAGCTCGGAGAGTTGTGAACTTAATCAACTCCATCATGGGCACTAGCTTCTGTAGTATCCAGGACGTCTTCAAGGAGCGATGCCTCAGGAAGGCGGCGTCCAAATTTCAGGACCCCCCTCACCCAGGTCATGCCGTGTTCTCACTGATAACCATCAGGACGGAGGCACAGGAGCCTGAAGGCACACACTCATCAATTCAGCAACAGCAACGTCCCCTCTGCCATCAGATTTCTGAATGGACATTGAACCCATTAAACTACCTCACTAATTTTTATTTCTATTTTTGCAATACTTATTTAATTTAGCTATTTAATGTGAATACTTGCTGTAATTCACCCTGTGCATTACAATGTATGCATTGTACTGCTGCTACAAAGACAACAAATTTCACCAAACCTGATTCTGATTCTGCTCAGAGTGATGCTATGCTGCTTTTCATTCTTACTCGTTATATTCCTTCACAGGTGAGATGCCAGTACTTTTTTGCCTATTTGGATATGCAAATAAAGGGTACAGTGTGTGTTAATGTTCCCTCACCCCAAACAGGCTTATCGTGAGACAACCAATATACTGGGAACGTCAGCACTCCTATTTGAACGCACCAATATCGAGCTGCTTCCTGATCTCCGCCCAGTCCGATTGGCTCTTCCCGTCCATCCTGGGCCGGCGCAGTAGGGTAGAAATTAGCCCGCTGTAAAATGGGGCTCAATTCCTGACACTGTCTGTAAGGGAACCAGGAGTCCGTATGTTCTCTCCGTGACTGCGTGGGTTTCCTCCGGGCACTCTGATTTCCCCCCTGAGTTCAAAGTTCCCAGCAAATTTATTATCAAAGCACACGCAGTATACGTCACCATATGCAACTCTGACGTGCGAAAGACGGCAACATGTGCAAATACAAAAAAAGACGAGGAGTTACACGCACAAATGCCTGAAGAGTGCCGCGGTAGCATGGCGGTTAGCGTGACGCTTTTACGCCTTGGGGGTGTCGGAGTTCGGAGTTCAGTCCCAGCATCCTCTGCAAGGCGTCTCCATGCATCGTCCCAGTGGAATACATGGGTGTTCTCCCTATTGCTTAGGTTTCCTCCCACAGTCCAAAGACGTGTTGGTTAGTAGGTTAATTGGTCATTGTAAATTGTCCCATGATTAAGTTAGGATTAAATCGGGGTTGTCAGGAGTTGCTAGGCAGTGCGGCTCAGAGGGCTGGAAGGGCCTATTCCACATTGCATCTCCAAATGAAATAAAAATATTTAAACGTCACCCACCTGACGAGATTGGCAATGATCCACCTTGCCTCCGGCAATGTCAGCAGGTGCTCTCTGCTGGCTCCGCTCTGCGTGCAGAGTCTGTCGCTTAGTGGTGCAGCCCTTGCCCTGTGTTGGGGCCACATCCACATAGCCCCTCAAAGTCAGCAGCCCAAGGTGCATCGGTCAAAAAAGCATGTGAGGGTAGTGGGGAATGAAAATTTGACAATTTGACCCCTAATCCTGGCAATAAGACCATAAGACATAGAAGCAGAATTAGGCCAATTGCTCCACCATTCCATCATGGCTGATTTACTATCCCTCTCGTCCCATTCTCCTGCCTTCTTCCTGTAACATTTGACACCTTTACTAATCAAGAACCTCTGCTTTAAATATACCCAATGACTTGGTCTCCACGGCCCCCTGTGGCAATGAATTCCTTTGATTCATGAACCTCTGGCTAAAGAAATTCCCCCTCATCTCTATTCTAAAGGGATGTCCTTCAACTCTAAGGTAGACTCTCTTACTATTGGAAACTTCCTCTCCACGTTCACTCTATCTAGGTCCTGGTCTCTTATGGAGGGAAAGAATTTATGTGTGATCCCTTCACTGAATCTTTGCTTGGTTATGGCTAAGCAAACATAGGCTTTTGTCTGACTGTGAAGCATTCTGCAAAGTTCCCATGGGTTTAGGTCCAGTTTCCTGTTGTCCCCTGCTGTCAGAGAACTCCAGAGTGTCTCCTCTCTACAGACTCCTTTACTTTCCAAACGGCACGTCCTAGCGCCGTCTGTGCACAGTCCTTCTCATCACTGTTTCTATATTAGTCTCTGATATCTGACTACGAGACGGAAGACTCTTATCGGTCAGGAAAGGTTTCTGATGAAGTATACAGGGTGATCTCTGCTGCCTCAAAAATGTTCAAAGTTCAAAGTAAATTTATAATCAGAGTACATATATGTGACCATATACAATTCTAAGATTCATTTTCTTATGGGCATTCACAGTAAGTACAAGAAATGCAATAGAATCATTGAAAGACTGCACCCAACAGGATAGACAACAACCAATGTGCAAAAGACAACAAACTGCGCAAATACAAAATGAAAGAAAAACAAACTAAGCAATAAATACCAAGAACTTGAGATGAAGATTCCTTGAAAGTGAGTCCAAAGGTTGTGGGAACAGTGCAGTGATGGGGCAAGTGAAGTTGAGTGAAGTTATTCCCTCCAGTTTATGAGGGGTAATAACTGTTCCTGAACCTGGTGGTGTGGGTCCTGAGGCTCCTGTACCTTCTTCCTGATGGGAACAACAAGGAGAGAGCATGGCCTGGACGGTGGGGTCCTTGATGATGGACGCCGCTTTCCTGCGATAGTGCTCTGCGTAGGTGCGCTCAATGGATGAAAGATGAACCAAGATAGGGCTGAGGTGGAGCGTGGTGGGGTGTTGTACAGGATAGAATGGAATGGTGCAATACACAAAGACGGTCAGAAGGTCGGACAAGAAAATGAACAGTCAATATTTCAGGTTGAGACCCTTCCTCTGCACTGGAATGCAAGAGAGAAGATAGCCTGATAACGTAGTCTTTAGTGTGATGCTATTACGGCGCCATTGACCCAGGTTCCATTCCTGCCACTGTCTGCAAAGAGTTGGAACATTCCTTCTGTGACTGCATAGGTTCCTTCCAACATTCCAAAGACGTTTGGGTTAATAGGTTAATTGGTCATCTGGGTGTAATTGGGCAGTGCTGGCTGGAAGAGCCTGTTTCCGTGCTCTATCTCCAAATAAACAAACAGATAGATAGAGAGAGAGAGAGATGCGTAGATAGAAAGAGGGAGATAGATAGAGAGAAAGATAGTGAGAGAGGAAGATAGAGAGAGAGATAGATAAAGATAGATAGAGAGATAGATAGATAGATGGATAGATAGAGAGAGACAGAGAGAAATAGGTGGATAGATAGAAATTGACAGATAGCTAGATAGACAGATAGATAGAGGGATATAGATAGAGAGATAGATAGAGAGAGATGGCTAGATAGAGAAAGAGAGAGAGATAGAGATTGATATAGAGAAAGAGAGAAGAGAGATAGAGAGAAAGAGAAAGAGAGCAAGAGAGAGAGAGCAAGAGAGAAAGAGAGTGAAGGGAGAGAGACAGAGAGAGAGAGAGAGCTAGTATAAAAAGGTAATGGGAAGAGATGGTGCAACAGCTAGCAAGTGATTAGGGAATCCAGATAAGAGGGTGATGGGCAGATGAGGGAGGGAGGGAGGGGAACAGGGATGATGTCAGAAGTTGGGGGTTGGGTGATAGGTGGAATGGACGAAAGGCTGAAGAAGGTGGAAAGCTGGATAGAATGGTAATTGGCAATTGGTTGATCCCATGTAATGAGGTACACTGAAGAGCTTTTTGTTTCCATACATTAGTAGTTGAAGTAATACAAAAGAGGAAAAAACCCAGAAGGCAGAATGTATTATACAGTGTTGCAATTAATGTGCAGTGCAGGCAGACAAATGAATAGCAAGGGCCAAGACAAGGTAGATAGAGACCAAGAGTTCATCTGCATTATAAAAAAATTCATTCAAGAGTCTTATAACGGTGGGAGAGAAGCTACGCTTGAGTTGCATGGTGCTTGTTCTTAGGTTTTTGTGTCTGCTGCCCAATGGGAGGGGGAAGCAGAGAGAGTGACCAAGTTGGGAGGGGTCCTTCACTTCCACACTCACGAGATATTGACAACATTTTTATTTACTTAGAGATACAATGTGAAACTGGCCTTTTGAGCCGCGCTGCCCAGCAACTCGCGACAATCCCGATTTACCCCAATTTAATCACAGGACAATTTACAATGACCAATTAACCTATGTCTTTGGACTGTGGGAGGAAACCAGAGCACCTGGGGGAAAACCACACATTCTACGGGGAGGACGTACAGAGACTCCTTATAGAGGATGCTGAGATTGAATTCCGAGCTCTAACTGGTATACTACCATGCCGACCAAGGGTCGAGACCCTGCCACAAGTACTGAAACATTGATGGCCCCTCCACAGATGCTGCTTAACCTGTTGAGTTCCTCCAGCAGGTTGTATTTTGCTCTGGATTTCAGCATCCGTAGTCTCTGTCGTCCCAAAGGAGCCTTCACAATAAGAATGGAGACGTTGTGGTTCCGAGGTCATACCCACAGCCCCGTAGTGTCACCGAGCAAGTTAATTACTAGAGAGTGCAGATCCCTCAGAATGCCCTGCAGACTGATGTTGATAGAGGAGGTAAAAACAAAGATTGTCAGATAAAGTTAAAGATTAGCTTTATTTGTTACATGTATATTGAAACATACAGTGAAATGTGTCGTTTGTGTCAACAGCCAATACACTCCGAGGACCCTACAAATGTCGCCATGCTTCGGGCCGCAACATAGATTGCCCAAAACTTACTAACCCTGACTCGTACGTCTTAGGAATGTGGGAGGAAACCGGAGCACCAGGAGGAAATCCATGTGGTCATGGGGAGAATGTACAAGCTCTTTACAGGTAGCGGGAGGAATTAGGTCCTGATCTTCTGATTGATGGTGCTCTAAGCTTTAAGTTCCTCGGGGTCAATATCACAAATGACCTGACTTGGTCCAACCAAGAAGAGTTCACTGCCAAGAAGGCCCACCAGCGCCTTTACTTCCTGAGAAAACTAAAGAAATTTGGCTTGTCCCCTAATTTTTATAGATGCACCGTAGAAAGCATTCTTCTAGGGAGCATCACAACCTGGTATGGAAGTTGTCCAGTCCAAGACCGGAAGAAGCTGCAGAAGATCGTGAACACGGCGCAGCACATCACACAAACCAATCTTCCGTCCGTGGACTCACTTTACACCGCACGCTGTCGGAGCAGTGCTGCCAGGATAATCAAGGACACGACCCACCCAGCCAACACACTTTTTGTCCCTCTTCCCTCCGGGAGAAGGCTCAGGAGCTTGAAGACTCGTACGGCCAGATTTGGAATAGGCTTCTTTCCAACTGTGATAAGACTGCTGAACAGATCCTGACCCGGATATGGGCCGTACCCTCCAAATATTCGGACCTGCCTCGGTTTTTTTTTGCACTACCTTACTTCCCATTTTTCTATTTTCTATTTATGATTCATAACTTAAATTTTTAATATTTACTAATTTTAACTATTTTCAATATTTAATATTTGTAATCCAGGGAGTGTGAAGCACAGAATCAAATATCGCTGTGATGATTGTACGTTCTAGTACCAATTGTTTGGCAACAATAAAGTATAAAGTATAAGTATAAAGTGTTCCACAAGCCACTAGGCTACCGCGACACCCCTACTGAGGTATTTCAGATAAAGCTGCACCTCCACAAATGACACCAAGCTCTGAAGACATGGGACCACGCTAACAGAATCCGTGGTCAGGCTTGTGTCTGCAACCCCCTCTGCAGGAAAGCCATTCTGTGTGGAGCCACGGCTCAGAACTGTGTGCAGTTCTGGTCACCACACTTCACAAAAGATCTGAATGCACCGAAGATGAGATTCACAAGGACGTGGACCAGAGCGTCGTCTCAGTTTGAGACTAGATAGGCCAGGCTTGTCTTCTTTGAAGTTGGAGGAGACAGAGGGCTGGGCTGATAGAACGCAGCCATCTCCGTCATGGGCACTAGCCTCCCCAGTATCCAGGACACCTTTGAAAGGAAATGCCTCAAAAAGGCAGCGTCCGTCCTTAAGGACTCCTATCACCCTGGACCTGCCCTCTTCTCATTGCTACCATCAATGAGGATTTACGGAAGCCCGAAGACACACGTTCTAATTTTCAGGAACAGCTTCTTCCCCTCCACCATCCAATTTCCGAATGGCCAATGAACCCATAAACACTATTTCAGTCTTTATTTCCTCTCTTCTTGCAGAACTTATTTAAGTTAATTTTCTTTTCTTTATACTTCTCTTGTAATTTATAGTTTTTATTATGTTTTGCAATGTACTGCTGCCACAAGACACAAATTTCACAACATATGCCAGTGATATTAAACCTGATTCTAATTCTGAGGTGCACAACATTGAGAGAGACGTAGATAATAGTTGGAATTCACTCCTGTAGCAAAGGTACACTGTACATTGGTGAGACCCGTCGTAAGTTGGGGGACCACTTCGTTAAGCAACTCTGCTTCATCTGCCTAAAGTGGAACTTCCCGGTGGCCAAACATTTTAATTCTGATTCCCATTCCCATTCTGACTTGTCGGTCCATGGCCCCCCTCTTGTTGCAAGATAGGCCACCCTCAGGGTGGAGCAGCAACAGCTTCTGGATAGCCTCCAACCTGCTGGCGTGAACATCACTTTCCCCCAGGTCCCCTCCTCCTCCCCTTTCTCCTGTGGTCCACTCTCCTCTCCTTTCAAACTCCTTCTTCTCCAGCCCTTGACCTTTCCCACCCACCTGGCCTCCACTATCACCCTCCAGCTAGCCTACCTCCTCCCCTATCCTATCTTTTTATTCTGCCATCTTCCCCCTTCCTTTTCAACCTGATGAAGGGTCTCGGCCTGAAACATCGACTGTTTATTCATTTCCACAGATGCTGCCTGACCTGTTGAGTTCCTCCAGCGTTTTGTGTGCGTTGCTTTGGATTTCCAGCATCTACAGACTTTCTCACATTTTTAAAACTAGAAGGCATAGGTTTGAGTGAGGGGTAGGAGGTTTAGAGGGAAGAGATTTTTTTCATCCAGAGGGTAGTTGGAATCTGTAGCACACCACCTTTCCTTTGCATGGCTTTATCTATCATCTGCCAGCTTGTCCTCCTTCCCCTCCCACCCCCACCTTCTTATTCTCCTTCCTTTCTTCTTCCCCTTCCTTTCTAATCCTGATGAAAAGGGTCTTGGCCCGAAACGTTGACTGTTTATTCCTCTCCACGGATGCTACCTGACCTGCTGAGTTCCTCCTGCACGTTGTGTGTTTTACTCAGAGGACTGTTCACTCCCTTTCGTTCTTCAACCTCATTCACATGGACTCATATGAAGAAATCAGCCCTCGTTATTGCCTAATCAATAATCCCGCTGCAGCTCCTCTTTAACACCTCCTGAAGATTCCATGCCTTGGAAAGCTGAGCTTCCAGCCTTGCCCTTCTTTCAACCAAGTCTCCGTCGTATCAACGCCGCTATAGCGTGGCGGTTGGCGTGATGCTATTACAGCTTGGGGTGGCGGAGTTCAGCATGCAATTTCGACAGCCTCTGCAAGGAAGTTCGTATGTTCTTCCCATGTGCACGCATGGGTTTCCTCCAGGAGCTCTGGTTTCCTCCCACAGCCCAAAGGCGTACCGGTTATTAGGTTAATTGGGCGTTGTAAATTGTCTCGTGATTAGGCGAGGGTTAAGTAGGTGGGTTGCTGGGTGGTGTGACTTTTTGAGCCAGAAGGGCCTGTTCCACACTGTAGCTTAATAATAAATAAGTAAATAACTAAATTTCCACGTGTGGATTAATGCCCTGATTTCATCTGCCTTTCTACTCCTTGCATTTAAATAGAACCATTCAATCCTCTGTGCTTTATCATATTCATGTCTTCCTCTGGCTACTGGGCTGATTTAATTCATCTTCTTTTTTTTTAATACTTTATTTTCAAAATTTTCAAAACAAAACAATGAAATCAACAAAAACATACCAGGTCAGACATGTATAAAAATGAAATAAGCAAAAGAAAAAGGGACATTAGAGGGATGCCTATTGTACAAAGTGCTCAAAATACTAAACATTAAATCTCAAATGAGGGCCGTGAGAGATCAGCTGGGGGGAAATTGCTCATCTGCCCCCGGCCTCGTCCAGGTAGGCAAGGAATGGATCCCAGATAGCCAAAAATTTTTAAATTGAATTGGTTCTCAAGAACCTGAGTTTCTCCATCTGTATGACCAAGATCATATCAGCCATCCATCTCTGAAAGGAAGGGGGAGAGAGTGATTTCCATTCCCTCAAGGTAAGTCTTTTGCCAACAATCATCCCCAGTATCAGAGACTGTTGTATGGCTGCAGGGAAACAAATAGTAGATTGCGAGCAGCCAAATATTGCGAGACCAGATTCCAAGGGGAAGGATCTTTTATAGGCCTTTGGGTAGCAGTCGAATACTTTGCACCAAAATTCAGTCAGATTCATCTTCTATATTAGACTGCATCTCTCCCAGTAATCGTGGACGGCCTGTGTCCCATTCCACTGCCAAGTTAGTTTGGACCTTCTACAACAGTTCCAGTGAGCCTCCCTATTCAGGTTCGGGAAGACCTCAACCAGCTTGTGGAAGTTGTAGTAAGGCAAGGGTTAAGGACTACATGCAGGCGAGACGTAGTCAAACCCAGTCAAGTTGGATCTTTGAAGCGATACCTCTGCTTACCACAGACGAGATAGGCGGGGATGACGGCGTCGATGAGAAGGTCTTCTTCAAACATTGTATCCCTTTGCACAGTAGGAGATGTTGGAGTCAGATAAGAAAGGAAAACCAGAAGGACGTGAAACACACCCGACATCTAACTTCAAAGTGTTCAGCTCAAAGTTTTGATTGACTTCTAACCTCTCTGTTGTGAGTGTCGATTGATCTTGCAAGTAAGGAATTCAAACATATACAATTTACCAAATGGTCGTCATTTGAAACTGATAAGCTACTATACTGTCCTGACTGCAGAACAGTGTGGGTGACAGGGGCCCCGCTGTCCCCCTTGTGCACAAGTAAAATGAAGTGTGGTTGAGCTGTAAGAGTGTGCGTGTACCGGGCCCAGTTATTTTAGTTATTCTATATCAGCGATGACACCACCTTCCACAGACAGAGTCCCAGAGATCCAGAAATATGAAGCCCTCCTTCCTGCACCACAGAACTTAATCTCCAGTTACCTGCTCACCAAGACTGTCAGAATCACTTGCGGACTTAAGTGGAGGAATCCCGGACACTTTGGTCATTCAAACGAAGCAGAAGGTTTATTACAGAAATTGCCCAGCAAAACTAACAAGAACTCAGGCAAAATCTACAGAATCTTCGAAGTTCAAAGGTGCCTCCCCAGTGCACCTGTGCAGCTGCCCCCATGACTCACTCCATACCTACATGACTACATCAATGACTAGACGTCCAACCGACCAGCCTCATCGATACAATGGCTACAAGAGTAGGCTTTAAATCTTGCACAAGCAACTCACGTCCTAGTGTTCCAAGGTCACTTTGCCATCTGAGAGACTATCAAGAGCTTGATTTAATACTCTCCTGCTTTCCCCGGCTTAGTTCGGCTTCAGTGAAATTCAGAAAATCTGCAGAGTATTGGACCCAGATGCTTTTCCAATCCAAAGATTCCTTGAACATCATGAATCAGGCATAAACCTTTTTGCTGAGCAATTTTATTAAGTGCTACAAACAAAGGAAGACATGGACAAAAGCAGACGTAGTCATCTCATAATCACACTAGAGATAACAAAAATTCCACTGATAACAATTAAATTAAAAATAACATCTAAAAAAATACAGAAGCCGTATTGTGGAAAATTCACTGAACAATTACATTTATATAGGTGATTATGCATTCGGTGGCCACTTTATTAGGTACACCTATACACCTGCTTGAAAATGTAAATATCTAATCAGACAATCATGTGGCAGCAAGTCAATGGATAAAAGCATGCAGACAGGAAACAAAGAGTAGGGATTAATGGGTCCTTTTCAGAATGGCAGGCAGTGACTAGTGGGGTACCGCAAGGCTCGGTGCTGGGACTGCAGCTATTTACAATATACATTAATGATGTAGATGAAGGGATTAAAAGTAACATTAGCAAATTTGCCGATGACACAAAGCTGGGAGGCAGTGTGAAATGTGAGGAGGATGTTATGAGAATGCAGGGTGACTTGGACAGGTTGGGTGAGTGGGCAGATGCATGGCAGATGCAGTTTAATGTGGATAAATGTGAGGTTATCCACTTTGGTGGCAAGAACAGGAAGGCAGATTACTATCTGAATGGTGTCAAGTTAGGAAAAGGGGAAGTACAACGAGATCAGGGTGTCCTTGTTCATCAGTCACTGAAAGTAAGCATGCAGGTACAGCAGGCAGTGAAGAAAGCTAATGGCATGTTGGCCTTCTTAACAAGGGGAGTTCAGTATAGGAGCAAAGAGGTCCTTCTGCAGTTGTACAGGGCCCTGCTGAGACCACACCTGGAGTATTGTGTACAGTTTTGGTCTCCAAATTTGAGGAAGGACATTCAAGCTATTGAGGGAGTACAACGTAGATTCACGAGGTTAATTCCCGGGATGGCGGGACTGTCATATGTTGAAAGATTGGAGCGACTAGGCTTGTATACACTAGAGTTTAGAAGGATAAGAGGGGATCTGATTGAAACATATAAGATTATTAAGGGATTGGACACGCTAGAGGCAGGAAACATGTTCCTGATGTTGGGGAAGTCCAGAACCAGAGGCCACAGTTTAAGAATAAGGTGTAGACCATTTAGAATGGAGTTGAGGAAAAACTTTTTCACACAGAGGGTTGTGGTTCTGTGGAATGCTCTGCCTCAGAAGGCAGTGGAGGCCAATTCTCTGGATTCTTTCAAGAAAGAGTTAGATAGAGCTCTTAAAGATAGCGGAGTCAAGGGATACGGGGAGAAGGCAGGAAAAGGGTACTGATTGTGGATGATCAGCCATGATCACAGAGAATGGCAGTGCTGGCTAGAAGGGCTGAATGGCCTACTCCTGCACCTATTGTCTATTGTCTGTTATCTATTGACATGGTCAAGAGGTTCAGTTGTTGTTTAGATCAAACATCTGAACGAGGAAGAAATGTGATCTAAGTGACCTTGACTGTGGAATGATTGTTGGTACCAGATGGGGTGGTTCGAGTATCTCAGAATCTGCTGATCTCCTGGGATTTTCATGCACAATCTCTAGAGTTTACAGAGAATTATGTATTAAACAGAAAAAAAACACATCCCTTGAGCGGCAGTTCAACAGTCATCAGAGTTTACAGAGAATGGCGTGAAAAACCAAAAAAAAAAATCTGGTGAGCATCAATTCTGTGGGCGAAAGTGCCTTGTTAATGAGTGAGGTCAGAGGAGAATGGCCAGACTGGTTCAAGCTGACAGGAAGGTGACAGTAACTCAAATAACCAGACTTTACAACAGTGGTGTGCAGAAGAGCATCTCTGAACACACAACACGTTGAGCCTTGAAGTGGATGGGCTACAGCAGCAGAAGACCATGAACATACACTCAGCGGCCACTGAGTCTGTAGACATACAAGCAAATATAACTAAGTCATGAGGTCTTTGGTTGGTCAGGATCAACAGTGATGTTGCTTTACGATCTGGAGAACAAGCTGTTGCCCATGTAGCTGCGTTACTTGCTCCACCCAGTCGATGAATGCAAAAGAACTGCAGAGTTTGGTACCAGCAGTGTCACAGGAGTTGCCAGTCAACATTGAACTTAGTATAAGCTTGCCTTAGGGACTCCAGCCCCAGATTTTTCCTCGGGGTTTACTCCTGAAGCCTTCCCCATGAGTGGGTACAGCCGCAAGGCAGCAGAGGTTCTGAGATCAGAGTTTTCCCCTCTCCTAGATGAGCTGCCAACCACGGCTGAATAACCCCATCTACCTGAAGCGACTGGTTTTAAGGCGCCAGTGACCCACCTTTGCCTCTTCTCCTGTCCATACCAACGGTTCCACCAGGCTTAGTAGCTGTTGCTGTTCATCCATCGTTGACGTCGATGAAGACCTCAACACCATGGTGATGGTGTCGAGACTAGCGCGTGATTTGGATTTAAGTGAGGGAGAGTTGTGCAGCGTCAGCCTCACTCTCTCTTCCCAATTCCCACCTGGATCCAGTGGCAAGACAAAGTCTAGACGGCTGGAGATGGGACTAGGTGCAGTGGATGACCAGGACATCTTCTGTGTCTTGTTGTGCTCTACACGTTCCACGACGCTTGCAGAGACTGCCTTCTTGACCATTGGACCTTCCATTGGTCTCGTCCGCTCAATCTGCCAGAGTCTGTCTTCACATGCTGGGATAGACAACTCCCTATCTCACCGAGGGTTTGAGACCCGTCGGCTACCAGGTGAGCCTGGTTTAGCTGGCTTGTCGAAGCCGTTGCCCGGGGTGTGGCCGCTATCGCATGTAAACAGCTACGGGGAGCCACAGGTGAGAGCTGAGTGCCAGGTGGGGACCAAAGGTGGACTAACCGCCTTGAAAAGGACGCGACGTGTTCCTCCACCAGAGGTGCTACCCCTCCCTGACACCCCATACACCCCTAGGCCACACGTGAAGGCCAGGAGCTGGACTTGGTTGTTAGAGGCTATTTCAGATGCTCAGCATTGGGAGCATTTAATAGGTAGTGGGAGCTTGTTCCCACTGTGCCAGTGGGTACATTTAATTGGTATTTGCAGCTTATTCTGACTACCTCCCCCAGCTGTGACAACTTTAAGGAACCTTAAGCAAAGTTAAGCCACAAGGAAAGTGAAAGAAAAATATCAATTCCACTACCAAAACCAACAAGAAAATACAAATAACTCGCATGGTGCCCCCCCACCCCCTCCGCCGTCGGCATCTACTCGCTCCCTCTAGCACTGGGGCTGTGGAGAGTGCTGTCTATTAAAAAGCCCCATGGTTGTGTGCTTGGACATCCTCCAACGATAGAGCCTCAAGAACGTAGATTCCATCTTTATGTCCCCTCACCATCCAGGACATCTCCTCTTCTCATTGGTACCATCAGGGAGGAGGTACAGAAGCTTGATGGGCCGCACTGAATGTTTTGTGAACAACTTCTGTCCCTCCGCCGTCAGATTTCTGAACAGTCCATGAATTCATGAACACCACCTCATTATTCCTCTTTTTCACTATCTATTTAATAGAACCATAGAACCATAGAAACTACAGGACAGAAACAGGCCTTTTGGCCCTTCTTGGCTGTGCCGAACCATTTTCTGCCTAGTCCCACTGACCTGCACACAGACCATATCCCTCCATACACCTCCCATCCATGTATCTGTCCAATTTATTCTTAAATGTTAAAAAAGAACCCGCATTTACCACCTCGTCTGGCAACTCATTCCATACTCCCACCACTCTCTGTGTGAAGAAGCCCCCCTAATGTTCCCTTTAAACTTTTCCCCCCTCACCCTTAACCCTTGTCCTCTGGTTTCTTTCTCCCCTTGCCTCAGTGGAAAAAGCCTGCTTGCATTCAATCTATCTATACCCATCATAATTTTATATACCTCTATCAAATCTCTATCTAATGTATGTAACTTAAGAGTTATTTTTTTATGTCTTGCACTTTTACTGTTGCCACAAAACAAGAAATTTTCCACCATTTGTCCGTGGTAATAAATCTGATTTTGATTCTGAATGAGTCAGTCTAGGACCAGGGCCTTGGTTCTTGGAAGAGGGCGTCCGCCTGAGAACCAGAGGCCTTCACCTGGGATTTAAGCCTTGGCCTTAGTAGGCTTGGAGATCTGGGAATCAGGCCACAGCTTGGCTACTCCCCCCTGCTGAATCCCAGGATGAGAGCTGGAGCAGTTCCTCGGAATGCTGTCTGACTCATTGAGCAGAGCCGAGAAAAACAGGAGTTTACCGAGTCATCCATGGTACAACCCTTTTTTTAGTCATTACTTAGTCATCTCCAGATGAAGAAGCCTGTGTCTTTTGTGGCCAGATGGTTGGCAGTACTCCTAGCTGGATGGTGAATCAACCATTTGCCTATGTCTGGTGTGGGGACAAATGGTGGCTACTTTACAAATGATCTTTATACCACGCAGATATAATGTTTGTGAGAATGACAGCGTACAAGAAATTTAATGCAGACAAATGTGAGGTGTTGCACTTTGGTAGGACCAACCAGAGTAGATCTTAAATAGGGAACGGTAGGGCACTGAAGAGTGCGGTGGAACAAAGGGATCTGGGAATACAGGTCCATAATTCATTGAAGGTGGCATCACAGGTAAATAGGGTCGTAAAGAAAGCTTTTGGCACGTTGGCCTTCTGAGTCAATGTATTGAGTACAGGAGATGGGAGGTTATGTTGAAGTTTTATAGAATGTTGCTGAGGCCAAATTTGGAGTACTGAATGCAATTTTGATCACCTCCTACAGCAAAGATGTAAATAAGGTTGAAAGAGGGCAGAGAAAATTTACAAGGATGTTGCCGAGTCTGGAAGACCTGAGTTGTCAGGAAAGATTGAATAAGTTAGGACTTTATTCCCTGGAATTTAGAGGATTGAGGTGAGACTTGATAGAGGTATACAAAATTACGAGGGGTAAATGCAAGCAGGCTTTTTCCACTGAGGTTGGGTGGAGCTACTACTAAAGGTCATGGGTTAAGGGCGGAAGGTGAAAAGGTGAGGGGAAACTTCCTCACTCAGAGGGTCATGAGAGTGTGGAACGAGCTGCCAGCCCAAGTTGTGCATGTGAGCTGATTTCAACGATTAAGAGAAGTTTGGTTAAGTACATCGATGGTAGGGGAGTGGAGGGCTATGGTCCCAGAACAGGTCATTGGGAGTAGGCAGTTAAAATGGCTTAGTATGGACTAGATGGGCCAAAGGGCCTGTTTCTGTGCTGTACTTTTCTATGCCTGTAAGGCTCAATCTTCTCAGTGCAGGGAATGTTCACTAAATAATCAGAATCAAGATTATTATCGCTGCCTTATATAACATGAAATTTGTTGTTTTGCACCAACAAAGGCATAAAATTAATATAAATTACAAAATAAATAAGTAATGCAACATTAAAAAGCAATAGCGAAATAGCGTTCATGGGCTCATGGTGATTGCGGAATCTAATGGAGGGGGGAAGAAGCTCTTTCCTGAATCGTTCACCATTTCTCAACCTCGTCTGGGAGGGACGCTGTGGCTGGGGTATGGTTGTCCATGGATGATTGTGGGAGGGGAGTTTGGTTCAGGACACCTGATTCAGGTCACCTTGCCTGTGTTGCTTGCTAATGCTGGTGTCATCAGAACATGCGTGCATGGTCAACTGAAACTGCTGGTTAAGGCCGTCACCCCTACTGGGGCATAGGCTGCGGACAGCAGCTCACCCGAGTCCCCGGTCCTGGGCCAGTCTTTCCAGTTGTCCCCAGGTGTAGCCCATCCTCGAAGACCCTTCCTCATCCAGGGATGAGGTCTTTGGAACTTCTGTTGGTGTTCCTGTAACTCCAGGTTTTAATGGGATGGGGTCGAAAGCCTCGTGCCCAACCCTCCCCCTTTCACAGCCGGGCTGGGGACTGACCCTGGTGGAGTGTAGATGACACACTGCCCAGCATCTTTATGAGGGGACACTTAGACACTGCAGATGCTGGCATTCGGGTCAACAAACAATTTGCTGGAAGAGCTTAGCGGGATGACCAGCGTCTGTGGGATGATGTGGAGTTTTGACCCAAAACGTTGATAGTTCCTTTCCTTCCCGCAGATGCTGCTGATTTCCTCCAGCAGATTGCCTGTTGGCTCCGGCACCTCAAGTACAAATTTATTGTTACGCATGTATACCGCCAAATGAGACAACGTTCCTCTGGACCAAGGTACACAGCACAGTACATATAACTCACATAGATTACACGTAAAGTAATATTACCACTAATAATAAGGAGCATTTACGACACAAGGAAAAAGTAAACAGTATAACGTTACTGGCACTTCCTACGTGATGAGACCTGGGTGGTGGCAGGGAGTTCAACGGTTTTACAGCCGGGTGGGGTGATGGGGAAGAAGCTGTTTCCCATCCTTACAGTTCTTGTCCAAATGCACCTTTGAGTGTTGTTGCAGTTTGTGTTCACCGTCGTCTCCCTGCCTGTTTAGGCTCCTGGTGTGTCACTCTCTCATCCCCAACAAACACCACAGTCGATGTTCCAGGCTAGTGGTTCTCCTGTTTTTATTTCAGATTTCCGGCATCTGCAGATTCTTTTTTGATTTTTAGCTCAGGGAGCTGTGTGAATTGGGTATCTGGTGCCACCTAGTGACTAGTATCTATACTGCAGGTACACTGTGGAGCCAGACTTTCTTGATGATACGTAGGACATAGAACATTACAGCTCAGAACAGGCCCTTCAGCCCACAATGTTGTGCTGACCTGTTAACCTACTCTAAGATCAATTTAACCCTTCCCTCCCACATAGGCTTTTTCTTTCATCAATGTACCTAAGTCTCTTAAATGTCTCTAATGTATCCGTCTCTACCACCACCACTGGCAGTGTAAAGAACTTTTCTCTGACATCCCCCCTATCCTTTCCTCCATTCACTTTAAAATGATGCCTCTTCATATTAACCACATCTGTCCTGGGAAAAGAGCCTCTGGCTGTCCACTCTATCAATGTCTCTTATCATCTTGTACAGACCGATCAAGTCACCACTCATCCTACTTTGCTCCAAAGGGGGAAGCCCTAGCTTGCTCAATGTATCCTCCTAAGACATGCTCTCTAGTCCAGGCAGCATCCTGGTAGACCTCCCCTGCACCCTCTCTAAAGCGTCTACGTCCTTCTAATGAGGTGACCAGAGGTGGACACACTTCCAAGTGTGGTCTAACCTGACATTTATGGAGTTGCGCATTACCTTGCGACTCTTGAACTTAAACCCCACTACTGAAGACCATAATCCTTCCTAACCACCCTACCAACTTGCAAGGCAGGTGCCTTGACCCTGAATGGTTTCAACACCTCAGGATGTGTTCTGTTACTGAGGACGGATGCAAAGACCGAGGGAATTCTCACTGACATGCTCACTCTCATTCTTCAACCACTTACACCATTGATCTATATAATCTGAGAGTTCACTTTTGTCTTTGGTGAAGATTTTGCTTTGGGACTATTCACTGTTGCATTTATACTGTTGGCCAGAAGGAACAACAATCTACAAATCAGTGGATTCGGATGAATCAAGGAGAGGGGAAGCAGACATACCAATGGTCTTCGTGAACTCCGAACGGATTCCTTCTCTGGGATAATCTAATCAGAGCAATTGAATGTGGACACAAGGAGCTTCAGCTAATGACCTGCTAAACCTGAGACCATTCTCAGACGAGTAGCTATTTATTATGTAAAGTGCCAAGACCTACCA
This sequence comes from Mobula hypostoma, assembly GCF_963921235.1. Lineage (NCBI taxonomy): Eukaryota > Metazoa > Chordata > Chondrichthyes > Myliobatiformes > Myliobatidae > Mobula > Mobula hypostoma. Next base: position 111,294,641 of record NC_086107.1, read on the forward strand.
AACAAGCAATCTGTAATCTTGTTAAATTTAGTGTTTAGGTCGCCTAATTTCTCTGGTTTAGACCAGATTTGAAAGGAAACAAATACACAAGGTGGGGGGCGGGGGGGGCAGAAACCATAGAACAAAGTTGGTGGTACCCTTGGACCAGAGCCAGCAGGAAGGTGACCCAGGTAGGTCAGATGACCTTGAGCCAATGGGATGGAGATCATCAATTCAACTGATGAGGAAGAGTCAGCAACGCCAAGTACTTAATGGCGATGACTCTCCAGAGATCAACCATTGCGGACGTGGAGGACCCTACGCACGTGAGGAGATCGGAATGGGACCACCAGGAATGCCTGGCCAGTGTTGACTCCTTTCCTGGGTAATACCTTTTCTCTTCATTGACTGTTCATGGAGGCTCCGGGAATTCCAGTGGGTGTGCACACAGGTAGTAATTTGTGAACCCACGGACTTTTTAGCTGAGACGATAAAGTTACTTGTTGGTAAATACTGATTCGTTCTGTGCCTCACTGATCATTATTACAAGGGTAGATCCCTATAACAATGCCATTAACTGGATTTCACGGGGATTTCACTAAATGAGTGTTTAGGGAAATTCTAAGGTTGTGAGGCATTGTCTTTGCAATGCACGTGTCATAATACAACTATTATCCTTTTCAAATTACATACCATCTTAATGAGCTTACACAGTGGATTTTGATTAACTGGGACACATCGAGACCAGTACATTTTGGTCCAATTTAGCTGCTGCCCCAATTAGCCAAATTTTCATGGAAGTAGTTAAAAAGGTATAGGAAAAGGACAGACTACCATTTAACTGACTAACAAATTATGTATTTAAATAAAATACAAAACAAACTAGAACATGATCAAAGGTACAACAGTATTATAGAACTGTGTATCAGTTCCTAATGGATATCCGCAGAAGAATTCATCCAATGTATGCTGCCGTGTTCCTTTGATTGACTGTAAATGACCAAATTCAGTGAAGTTATCTTATGCAGATCATGGACTGCCTTCATACAATGCTATCGTCAATTGCATTTTCCAAATCTTCATTTTCATTATAACATTCAAGGTGATTTGTTGATACCTTCAAGTTCTTAGTAGTTCCTAACTTGTTGAAGTAGTGAAATTGTTTCACTTTTACTCCCAGCCATTACTGGCGTCTCCAAGCCTGAATGCTTGATGCCACGGTGAGCAAAACAGTTCTGAATAGTCTTACTGCATATTTCTTACCAACAACCAAAAACAAAAATGGTTGCTTTTTGAATATAATCACACACAACTGATATTCTTTTGAAACTGTTCGCTCTAAGCACGATGTTGTTGCTGTTGTTCGTCCTTCGTCGTCGAAGATGACCATGGCTTCAAAGTCAAATGGGAGATTGGTGGCTGTGGGTCCGGAGGTGACTGATGAGGCCAATCCGGGCCCTGAAGGCTCGCCCACATGTGGGACACAAGTGGGTGGGTGCTGTCATGGCAGTGGATGCTGCTCGGGCCTTGCGCACAGCACGCTTTCGTTGGGCCTCGATGATGCGCCTGACTTCAGCTGCACGGGCTCCTGTGGTGATCTTGCTGCGCCAAGCTGGACGGTCGAGGGCAAGCGTCTCCCACGTGTTGATGTCGACACCCAGGCCTTTGAGGGACGCTTTCAGGCAGAGTTTGTAACGTTTCTTCTGCCCCCCGACTGAGCGCTTGCCCTGACACAGTTCTCCATACAGCAGCTGCTTAGGCAATCGGCTGTCTGGCATTCTGACCACATGTCCAGCCCACCTGGCTTGGGCTTTCAGCAGGAGGGTGTAGACGCTGCAGAGCCCAGCTCGTTCCAGGATTTCCGTGTTGGGGACTTTGTCCTGCCACCTGATGTGGAGGAGTCTGCGGACACAGCTCAGGTGAAAGTGGTTGAGCTGTTTGGCGTGTCTGCTGTAGACAGTCCAGGTCTCGCTGGCGTAAAGGAGGGTGGTAAGGACCACTGCACAGTAGACCTTCAGCTTGGTGGCAAGGCTGAGTCCTCTCCGCTCCCAGACGTTCTCACGGAGTCTCCCAAAGGTGGCGCTGGCTTTGGAAATCCTGTTGTTGACCTCAGCGTCTATGTTCACTGCGCGAGAGAGTATGCTGCCCAGGTAGGTGAAGTTGTCGACTGCCTGGAGGTTCTGGCCCTTGTAGAACATAGAATGGGCCATTCGGCCCACGATGTTGTGCTGACTCTTTGACCCTCTCCGCGATCAATCTAACCCTTCCCTCCTATGCAGCCCTTAGCCCTCTGTTTTCCTTACATCCATGTATGTATCTAAGAGTCTTTTAATTTATACAGCAAAAAATAGGTCCTTCTAGCCCTTCAGGCTGCACCACCCAGCAATGCCCCAATTTAATCTTAGTCTAACCACGAGACAATAGACAATGACCAATCAACCTATCAATCAGTACGCCTTTGGATTGTGGAAGGCAACTGGAGCAACTGGAAAAAAGCCATACTGTCACGGGGCGAACGTACAAATCCTTACAGGCAGCAGCGGGAATTGAACCGGGGTCACTAGTACTGTAAAGCTTTGTGCTGACCACTAGACTACTGCACCGCCCCACTTGTCCCTCTTGTGTCAGCCACACCAGTGTTTATTGTCCACTTGTAGGTACCAGAACTGAGATGCTGGCGAAGAGTTGATTACCTATATCGATGGCTATAAGTTTACATAGACGATATTCAGAGTAAGGGCAGCAAACCTCCTACCCCAAAGGACATTAGAGAACATAGAACACAGAACATAGAACATAGAACAACACACAAAAACACACGAGATTCTGCAGATGCTGGAAATCCAAAACAACACACACAAAATGCTAGGGGATCTCAGCAGGTCAGGCAGCACCTACGGAAATTAAGAGTTGATGTTTTGGACTGAGACCCTTCATCAGGACTGGGAGGGGAAAGACAGCAGAATCTGGAGGGATGGGAAGGAGGAGAGCTAGCAGGTAATAGATGTAGCCAAGTGGTTGAGAAAGGTAAAGGGCTAGAGAAGAAGGACTTTGATAGGAGAGGAGAGTGGACCTTGGGAGAAAGGGAAGGAGGAAGAGACCCAGGGGGAGATGATAGGCAGCTGAGAAGGGGTAAAAGTTAGAGTGGGGAATAGTGGAAGGGTGGTGGGTGAATGTTGTTTTCTGGGTGGAGAAATTGACATTCATGCCATTGGGTTGGAGGCTACCAACATGATGGAAATCATGTTGAAGGAATCCAATAGGAGAGGAGAGTGGACCATGGGAGAAAGGGGGAGAAGGAGGGGCACCAGTTGGAGGTTATAGGCAGGTAAGTGGCCAGAGTGGGGAATAGAAAAAGAGGGAATGGGGAGGGAAAGAGAATAAAAGTACTGGAAGAAGAAATCGATGTTCATGCCATCAGGTTGGAGGCTACCTAGACAGAATATAAGGTGTTGCTCCTCCACCCTGTGTGTGGCCTCATCGTGGCAGAAGAGGAGGCAATGGACCAACATGTCGGAACAGGAATGGGGATAGCAATTCAAATAGTTGGTTACCAGGGAATTCCGCTTTTTGTGGGTGGAGTGGAACAGGAACACGACAGCACATACAGGCCCTTCAGCCCACGATGTTTTAACCCATTCCAAAATCAATCTAACCTTGCCTTCCCACACAGCCCTCCAGTTTACTTTCATCCATGATTCTCCCAAAGGTTCCTATTAGATCTGCCTCTACCCCCATTCACAGCAGCGTGTTCCATGTATCCGTCACTCTCTGTATGAAAAACCTATCTTTTGACATCTCCTTCAATCACCTTAAAAGCATATACTCCAATATTAGCTATTTCAACTCTGGGAGCAAAAGGCTCTGGTTGCCCACTCTATCTATGCCTTTTACCATCTTACGCATCTCCATCAAGAGGATAGCACGGTAGCGCATCGCTTCCTAGCACCAGTGATCACTTACTGAGGTTCAATTCCCGCCACTGTCTGTAAGGAGTTTGAACGTTCTCCCCGTGACCGCGTGGGTTTCCTCCGGGTGCCCCGGTTTCCTCCGCATTCCAAAGGCGTATGGGCTAGGGTTAGTGAGTTGTGGGCACGCTCTGATGGCAGTGGAAGTGTGGAGACACTTGCAGACTGATCCCAGCACAATGCTTGCTGATTTGATTTGACACGAATGACATGTTTCACTGTATGTGTCAGTGATCTGATGTACACATGTCAAATAAAGCTAATCGCTAACCACCTCACATCTGAGGTTGGCAAAGCTTGTGGACGTTATAATCATTTGATGAAAGCCAGCCAGCAGAAGGCAGCAGTGGTTCAGGGCCAGCGCTCTTTTGGAGAGAGGATGCTGTGTTTCACTCCCAAGCTAAAACAAAGTCTCAGTTGCTACATACAGGAGTGAAACAGTGCAGAAAACGGGGTCTCTACGCTGACATCCTATATACACTCACAGTTGGGCTTCACACAAAATGCTCCTGTTAACTTCTGTACTCCAAAGAAAGATTAATTCTGCAGAGGCCGGGAAACCCAGAGCAACACACACAAGGCGCTGGAGGAACTCAGCAGATCAGGCAGCATCTATGGAAGGGGAATAAACAGTCAAAGTTTTGGGCTGAGACCCTTCCTCAGGACTGGAGAGGAAGAGGAAAGAGGCCAGAATAATGTGTGTTTGGGTACAGGGGGAAGGAGATCCAGTAGTTGATAGGTGAGACCAGGTGAGGAGAACATGAGTGGGAGAGGAGGTGATAGGTGGAGAGGGTAAAGGACTGGAGGAGGAAGTATTTGACTGGAGAGTGAACCATGGGAGAAAGGGAAGGAGGAGGGGCACCAGAGAGAGATGATAGGCAGGTGAGGAGAAGGGAAGGGGTAAGAAAGGAGCCAGAATGGAGAATGGGAAAAGAGAGGAGGGTGAAGGGGGAGAAATTATCAGAAGCTAGATGCTCATGTCATCAGGTTGGAGGCTCACAGACAGAAAATGCAGGAGGAACTTCAGCATCTGTGGAAGGGAATAAATGGTTGACTTTTCATGCAGAGATTTTTCATCAGGCCAGGAAGCTATGGAGACAGGATCTGAGGTGTTGCTCCTCCAACCGGGGAGTGGCCTCATTGTGGTACTCAAGGAGGCTGTGGACCAACTGGAGGAATAAGAGTGGAAAGTCAAATTGAAATGATTGGCCACAAAGAAATCACACTTTTTGTGGTGGACAGAGTGAAGGTGCTCGGCGAAGAGATCCCCCAATCTATGTCCTTTATCCCGAGTGCAGAGGAGGCTGCAATGGGAGCACTGACCCCAACAGACTCGCTGGTGAGGTGTTGCCTTATTTGCAAGAACTGTTTGGGGCCCTGAATGGGGGTGAGGGAGGAGCTGTAGGGGCAGGTGTAGAACTTGCCATGCTCGCAGGGGTAAGTGCCAGGAGGGAGATCAGGGGGGAGAAACTGGTGGACAAGGCAGTCGTGTAGAGAGCGATCGCAGCAGAAAGTTTTGAGTTGAGGGAAGGGAGAGAAGTGGTAGGATCCCATTGAAGATGGTGGAAGTTGCAGAGAATGAAGTGTAGAATTTTAAGTTCAAGTTTATTGCAGTTCAATTGTACACATGTATACTGCTAAATGATGTAATGTACTTCAGGGATCAAGGTGCAAAACACAGTACCTATATCACATACAGCACATAAAATAATATTAACACAATAACAACAGATGAAGTATTCTGTAGATGTACAAGCTGACACAGAGGGCATATATGATATAGTTAAATATACAATGGTATTACAGTTACTGATGCTGTAATCAATAATGTGATAGTTAAAGTTAAAGTCTGTTCTGAGCCTTATAGGCTCATCAGGCTGGTGCTTATGCCGGTTTCCATTGCGTGAAGCAACTGAGAGTACGAGACTTGCCCCCCGGATAGGACGCCAGTCTATCATGTGGTTAACCCCCAGCATTTTTGCCGGTACCTGTTTTCAGCTGGGTGGACTGGAGCAGTGTGTGATTAAGTGCCTTGATCAAGGACACAACACGTCGCCTCGGCTGGGGCTCGAACTCACAACTTTCAGATTACTAGTCCAACACCTTAACCACTTGGCCACACGCCACTCAATAATGTGTACTGGGTGATAACAGGGGTTACACAGCCTGGGGTAAGAAGCTATCACCTAGCCTAACAATCCTTGTTCTTCTACTGTGGTAACTCCTGCCTGATGGTAGGAGGTCAAGGAGAGGGTGGACAGATGGGAAGAGCCTTTGACAATGTTGAGGGCTCTGCAAACTCAGCACTTCTGGTGTATGCCTCGGATGGGGGGAGGTGGAGAGACACCCCGATGATTCTCTCAGCAGTCTTCACAATCCATTGCCGGGTCTTGAGGTCAGATGCCTTGCAATTCCCACGCCGGACAGTGATACGGCTGGCCAGGACGCTCTCAATGGCGCTCCAGTAGAACGTGGCCAGAAGGCAGGTGGGGAGCCTCACTCGCCTCGATCTCCTCAGGAGGTGGAGGCACTGTTGTGCTTTCTTGCCAAAAGAGGGTGGTTTTGGTGACCAGGTGAGATCATTAGTGATGGGCACTCCAAGAAACTTGGTGCTCCTGGCTCACTCCATCAAGGAGCCATTAATGAGCAGTAGGGAGAGGTCAGCCTGCACCTTCCTGAAGTCCACTCCAGCTATTGTGAGTCTTGCTGGTGTCAGTGATGCCTTCCTGTGAGTAATTGCCTTCTTGAAATAGCTAAACCTTGAATGCCTTCATTGGGACTATTGGTTAATGGCCAATATAAATGAATAATTGCTTAGATATTTTATTTATATTCATCAGAGTGATCACAGTGAATTTTGAATCGTGCTAAAGTGCATCCAATATTTGTGGTAGTCCGTGAGTGTTTATATGATACAGGCTGGGTCGGGGAAAAGATTACAGTGGGACTGGAGAAAAGGTTCCAGCATGCGCTGAACGTCTCCGTGGGAAAATGCAACACCCTCACCAGTTTCTGGGAATCCTTGGCCCATGGTCAATCAAAGTTGAGAAAGAGATTTAGGATGGTATTGGAAAAAGATGAGGAGAATGGGCAAAAAAATGGCAGATGAAATACTCAGAAGGGAAGTGTATGGTCATGGACTTTGGTAGAAGGACTAGAATGTGGACTATTTTCTAAACAGGGTGCAAATTCATAAATCAGAAGTACAAAGGGTCTTGCGCAGGATTCCCTAAAGGATAACTTGTAAGTTGAGTCAGTAGTAATGAATGCAGAGGCAATGTTAACATTCGTTTCAAAATGACAAGAACATAAAGGAAAGGATATACTGCTGAGGCTTTATAAGGCATTGGTCAGACCACGTTTGGAGTATTGTCAGCAGCTTTGGGTCCCTTATCTAAGAAAGGATGTGCTGGCATTGAGGAGGGTCCAGAGGAGATTTACAAGTAGGAACCTTGGAATGAAAGGGTTAAGTGTGCAAAGTATTTGGTGGCTCTGGTCCTGTACTCACTGGAGATCAGAAGAATGAGTGTAAACTCATTGAAACCTAAGGAATATTGAAAGGCTTAGATAGTGTGGACGTGGAGAGGATTTTCCAAAAGAGTCTAAGACCAGACGACATGGCTTCTGTGTAGGAAACTTACCTTTGATGCACCCCAACTACACCCCTCCCCAATATACTTTCCTTCTGTCACCTTAAAAGAATGTACTCTCTGTTACGTACCCCATAACTGGGTTGCCAAACCAGCAGAAATGGATCACTCAGTTGGAGTCTGGAGTACTAGAACTAAGAAAGTTTTATTAAAGAAACAAGCAACACAGTAATCGAAAGGATAATAAATGCAACAATTCAACAATGATAACCACACATGTGCACAGAATTAAGATAACAGCATCAATCAAGCTCTATCGTTGTCTAGGGGTAAATGACCAATTTCAAAATGACTCAAAGTTCAGTCCAGTTTGTAGTTCAGTTCGCAGTAATCGTTGCCATGGCGGTGGACAACGTGGGGGAAGAGAGAGATAGAATAGGAACAACTCATCATTCAGAACGGCTTCACTCACAGACCAGCGAGATGGTTCACAAACAGCATTTGGGCGGGTCCTTGGTGATGTCACCTGAGGTCACCGACTGTGACCCCTCCTCCAGATGCGGTCGATCCTCTGCAGTGAACCCGGCACCCAGGCAAGGGCGGACACACACCGGGTTCCCGCTGATCGTACCTTTCCACCCTGTGCGTTGTCTGGGACTTCTCACCCACTCGTGAGAAGCGTACCGCTTCCAGGGTCTCGTTACCTCGGGTGGCGTGTGTGTCTGCCTTAGCGAACCTGTCCCTTTTTATCCCCCTGCTGGGGTATCGCCTGTCCATCACTTCAAACAGTTCAGGGTTCAAAGGGGGGAGCCGCTCCAGACAGCTCTTCCTCCCACATCCCTTCATTACACATCTCCAGACGCTGCTCCATTGTTCCTTATCTCTCCTTCCCCTGAGGGCAGGTGGCAGACCAACTGCTGATGCCACTGATGCTAGCCCAGGCCAGCAAACATCTTAATTTTATGTGTATTCTCGTAACATCTCATATTAGTCATTGCCATCCTGGGATAAAGTCTCTGGCTGTCCACTCGATCTGTGTCTCTTATCATCTTATACACCTCAGTTAAGCCTCCCCTTATCCTCTTTCACAGCAAAGAGAAAAGCTCTAGCTCACTTCACTTTTCCTTATAAGGCATACTCTTTAATCCAGGCAGCGTCCTGGTAAATCTCCTCTGACCTCTCTAAAGCTTCCACATCTTTGCCAATGAGGTACCCAATACTCCGGTGTGGTCTAATCATAGTCTTATACAGCTGCAACATTGCCTCGTGGCTCTTGAATCAGAATCAGGTTTAATATCACCGGCATATGTCATGAAATTTGTTAACTTAGTGGCAGCAGTACAATATAATACATGATAATATATTAAAAAATCAATTACAGTAAGTACTGTAATCGTCTACCTGCTGAACCGTGTCTATGCCCACCTGGACAAGCCAGCGAGCACTGCGAGGGTCATGTTTTTTTGACTTCCCCAGTGCGTTCAACACCATCGGCCCTGCTCTGCTGGGGGAGAAGCTGACAGCGATGCAGGTGGATGCTTTCCTAGTGTCATAGATTCTTGATTATCTGACTGGCAGACCAAAGTACGTGTGCTTGCAACACTGTGTGTCCGACAGAGTGATCAGCAGCACTGGGGCTCCACAGGGGACTGTCTTGTCTCCCTTTCTCTTCACCATTTACACCTCGGACTTCAACTACTGCACAGAGTCTTGTCATCTTCAGAAGTTTTCTGATGACCCTGCCATAGTTGGATGCATCAGCAAGGGAGATGAGGCTGAGTACAGGGCTACGGTAGGAAACTTTGTCACATGGTGTGAGCAGAATTATCTGCAGCTTAATGTGAAAAAGGTTAAGGAGCTGGTGGTAGACCTGAGGAGAGCTAAGGTACCCGTGACCTCTGTTTCCATCCAGGGGGTCAGTGTGGACATGGTGGAGGATTACAAATACCTGGGGATACGAATTGACAATAAACTGGACTGGTCAAAGAACACTGAGGCTGTCTACAAGAAGGGACAGAGCCATCTCTATTTCCTAAGGAGACTGAGGTCCTTTAATACCTGCCGGACGATGCTGAGGATGTTCTACGAGTCTGTGGTGGCCAGTGCTATCATGTTTGCTGTTGTGTGCTGGGGCAGCAGGCTGAGGGTAGCAGACACCAACAGAATCAGCAAACTCATTCGTAAGGCCAGTGATGTTGTGGGGATGGAACTGGACTCTCTCACGGTGGTGTCTGAAAAGAGGATGCTGTCCAAGTTGAATGCCATCTTGGACAATGTCTCCCATCCACTACATAATGTACTGGGTGGGCACAGGAGTGCATTCAGCCAGAGACTCATTCCACCGAGATGCAACACAGAGCGTCATAGGAAGTCATTCCTGCCTGTGGCCATCAAACTTTACAACTCCTCCCTTGGAGGGTCAGACACCCTGAGCCAATAGGCTGGTCCTGGACTTATTTCCTGGCATAATTTACATATTACTATTTAACTATTTATGGTTTTATTACTATTTATTATTTATGGTGCAACTGTAACGAAAACCAATTTCCCCCAGGATCAATAAAGTATGACTATGACTATGTACAGTATATGTACACGAAAAAAAATTAAAATTTGGGCAAAAACAGAAAAATAAAGTGAGGTAGTGTCCAAGAGTTCAATGTCCATTTAGGAATTGGATGGCAGAGGGGAAGAAGCTGTTCCTGGATCACTGAGTATGTGCCTTCAGGCTTCTGTACCTCTTTCCTGATGGTAACAATGAGAAGAGGGCATGTCCTAGGTGATGGGGGTCCTTACTAATGGACACCGCCTCTCTGAGGCACTGCTCCACAGAGATGTCTTGGATACTGTGGAGGCTAATTTTACAACTTTTTGTAGCTTCTTACGAACCTGTGCGGTAGTCCCCCGATACCAGATGGTGATGCAGCCAGACAGAATGCTCTAAACAGTACTTCTGTAGAAGTTTCTTAGTGTCTGAGGTGACAAACCAAATCCTCTCAAACTCCAAATGAAATCTAGTCGCTCTGAACAATGAAGGCCAACACGCCATTTGCCTTCTTAACCACCCTATCAACTTGCACGGCAACTTTGAGGGATCTATGGACGTGGACTCCAAGATACCTCTGTTCCTCCACACTGCCAGGAATCCTGCTATGAGCCTTGTACCCTGCCTTCATGTTCGACCTTCCACCGTAAACCACTTCACTCTTTTCTGGATGAACTCCGTCTGCCACTTCTCAGCCCAGCTCTGCATCCGATCAATGTCCTGTTGAAAGCTACGGCAACCTTCTACACTATCCACAACACCACCAACCTTTGAGATATTGGAAACTTACTAACCCACCCTTCCACATCCTCATCCAAATAGGAAGGAGGAGAAGACGGCGGCACGACGCAGCGCGCACGGCCGTCCCGAATGAATATCGATATGTGTTAACTAGGGGCCGTGCACAATCCGGATTTGATGGAGACAGCCGTGAGAACCGTAGAGGAACATCTGGAGTAACTTCTGAAATGCCCGCTTCGCTGCCGCTGCTACTGTGCGATCCAGAATCTCCGGAGACGAAGGCCCCAAATCCTCGGCTTTGCGTATCGCCTGTTGCTGGGGCCGGGGTTGAAGCGCTCGGCAGAAATGGTGCTCGGTGCTCGGTGTCGAAGAGGTGGTCGGAGGCTCAGAGTTTTTGGACGGATTCAGAGTCGGACTGTGGTCGGATGCTTCCGGAATTCTGCATCGGCAAGTTGACAGCGCTGGAGGTTTACCGTCTGCGTGAGATGATGGGACTTTCAAGAGACTTTGAGACTTTTTACTGTGCCATGGTCTGTTCTTATCAAATTACGGTGTTGCTTTGCACTGTCGTAACTATATGTTATAATTATGTGGTTTTTTTGTTAGTTTTTAAGTTGGTTTGTCATGTGTTTTCGTGATATCATTTTGGAAAAACGTATCATTTCTTAATGCATGCATTACTCAATGACAATAAAAGGGGACTGCGTGTCCTCATAATCATAATAATAATGTCATTTATAAGAATCACAAGGAGCAGGAGTCCCAGAACAACGTTCTGCTCTATCTCCTCTGAACCCTCTCTAAAGCTCACGCATCCTTCCTGGAATGAGGTGGCCAGAATTGAAGGCAACACTCCAAGTTTCACTGCTTTGCTTTTTGGCCCCCTGGAATACTTCTTTGTGCATGGATTCAAAGTCCGAATAAGCATGCACAGATTACCATATACTACCCTGACATTCATTTTCTTGCAGGCATTCACAGTAGAACAGAGAAATACAGTAGAATCAATCGGAAAACTAAACACAAACAAAAACCGACAAACAACCAATGTGCAAAAGAAACTCTGCAAATAAAAATAATACTAACGATAAATTAATAAGTAAATAAATAATACTGAGATTATCCTCGCTACAAATAGGTTAGTTTTGTTAAACTCACAATATGCTGGAGGAACTCAGCAGGCCGGGCAGCGTCAATGGAAAAGAGTAAACAGTTAACGTTTCGGGCCGGGACCCTTCATCAGGGATGGAAATAAAGAGGAGAAGTCAGAGTAAGAAGGAAGGGGGAGGGGAGGAAGAAGTACAAGGTGGCAGGTGATAGGTGAAACTGGGAGGGGGGAGAGAGTGAAGTAAAGAGCTGGGAAATTGGTTGGGGAAAGAGATTTGCTTTGAAAGAGGTCTCTAGTTTATGTTCTGTGAAATTATTTAACTTGTTACTCGCAGGATTGCTTTGCTCGACAGTGATCTACTTCTCTGAGATTTGTTTTAGCGGTTTACTGTATGTAGATTTACTTTGTACTGGGCATTCTGCACAGAACACAGATTTACACTCAGTAGCGCCATTTTTAGCTACCTCCTGTACCTAATAAAGTGGCCACTGAGTGTATGTTCATGGTCTTCTGCTGCTGTAGCCCATCCACTTCAAGGTTCAACGTGTTGTGCATTCAGAGATGTTCTTCTCTACATCACTGTTGTAATGTGTGGTTATTTGAGTTACTGTCACCTTCCTGTCAGCTTGAAGTGTGTGGCCATTCTCCTCTGATATCTCCCATTAACGAGTCACTTTCACCCTCAGAACTGGATGTCTTTTTTTTTTTGTTTCTTGCATCATTCTTGCTCGAAACTGCCGTGCATGAAAATCCCAGAAAATTAGCAGCAATTTCCTAAAATATTCAAACAACACCACCCGGTACCACCAATCATTCCATGGTCAAAGTCAGTTAGATCATTTTTCTTCCCAGTTCCAATGTTCGGTCTGAAAAACAACTGAAACTCTTGACCATGTCTGCATGCTTTTATACACTGAGTTGTTGCCAGCTGATTGGCTGATTAGATATTTGCGTCAACAGTCAAGTGTACAAGTGGACCATGAGTTGACCTTCAAGAGAGGTAGGTACCATGTGATATGTACCAGCCCCATGGTTTATTTACTCGCTGTCTCCCTACCTTTTTATTCTGGCTTTTGCCCTCTTTCTTTCCCGTCCTGATGAAGGGTCCTTCTTTAGCCTGCTGGTGGTGAATCTGTGGAATTCACTGCCACAGACTGCTGTGGCAGCCAAGTCATTGGATATGTTTAAAGCAGAGGGTTGGTAAGTTCTTGATTAGTCAGGGCGTCAAAGGTAATGGGAAGAAGTCAGAAGAATGGGGTGGAGAGGGATAATATATCAGCCATGATGGAACGTCAGCACAGACTCAATGGGCTGAATGGCCTTATTGCGTTCCTATGTCTTATGGTCTTATGGGTCTCAGCCCGAAGTGATGTCTGTCCATTTTCCTCCACTGATGCTGATTGACCCGGTAAGTTCCTCCAGCATTTTTTGTGTTGGGAGCATTTAATAGGCAGCGGGAGCTTATCCCCACCACCTCCCCTCACCAATGACAACTTTAAAGAACCATGTAGCACTTACATTTGGGAATAATACAAGAGATATCCATGCTTGATTGACAATTCAGAATCATCCCATCATGCCACTTGGAAGGCGGGATGCAGTGTGATGGACGGGTCTGAAGTCCAATGGGGGAGTGAGGGTCGGAGGTCATAGAAACATAGAAACATAGAAAATAGGTGCAGGAGTAGGCCATTCGGCCCTTCGAGCCTGCACCGCCATTTATTATGATCATGGCTGATCATCCAACTCAGAACCCTGCACCAGCCTTCCCTCCATACCCCCTGATCCCCGTAGCCACAAGGGCCATATCTAACTCCCTCTTAAATATAGCCAATGAACTGGCCTCAACAGTTTGCTGTGGCAGAGAATTCCACAGATTCACCACTCTCTGTGTGAAGAAGTTTTTCCTAATCTCGGTCCTAAAAGGCTTCCCCTCTATCCTCAAACTGTGACCCCTTGTTCTGGACCTCCCCAACATCAGGAACAATCTTCCCGCATCTAGCCTGTCCAATCCCTTTAGGATTTTATACGTTTCAATCAGATCCCCCCTCAATCTTCTAAATTCCAACGAGTACAAGCCCAGTTCATCCAGTCTTTCTTCATATGAAAGACCTGCCATCCCAGGAATCAATCTGGTGAACCTTCTTTGTACTCCCTCTATGGCAAAGATGTCTTTCCTCAGATTAGGGGACCAAAACTGCACACAATACTCCAGGTGTGGTCTCACCAAGGCCTTGTACAACTGCAGTAGTACCTCCCTGCTCCTGTACTCGAATCCTCTCGCTATAAATGCCAGCATACCATTCGCCTTTTTCACTGCCTGCTGTACCTGTGTGCCCACTTTCAATGACTGGTGTATAATGACACCCAGGTCTCGTTGCACCTCCCCTTTTCCTAATCGGCCACCATTCAGATAATAATCCGTTTTCCTGTTTTTGCCACCAAAGTGGATAACCTCACATTTATCCACATTAAATTGCATCTGCCATGAATTTGCCCACTCATCTAACCTATCCAAGTCACCCTGCATCCTCTTAGCATCCTCCTCACAGCTAACACTGCCGCCCAGCTTCATGTCATCCGCAAACTTGGAGATGCTGCATTTAATTCCCTCGTCTAAGTCATTAATATATATTGTAAACAACTGGGGTCCCAGCACTGAGCCTTGCGTTACCCTACTAGGCACTGCCTGCCATTCTGAAAAGGTCCCGTTTATTCCCACTCTTTGCTTCCTGTCTGCCAACCAATTCTCTATCCACATCAATACCATACCCCCAATACCGTGTGCTTTAAGTTTGCACGCTAATCTCCTGTGTGGGACCTTGTCAAAAGCCTTTTGAAAATCCAAATATATCACATCCACTGGTTCTCCCCTATCCACTCTACTAGTTACATCCTCAAAAAATTCTATGAGATTCGTCAGACATGATTTTCCTTTCACAAATCCATGCTGACTTTGTCTGATCATTTCACCGCTTTCCAAATGTGCTGTTATCACATCTTTGATAACTGACTCCAACATTTTCCCCACCACCGATGTTAGGCTAACCAGTCTATAATTCCCTGGTTTCTCTCTCCCACCTTTTTTAAAAAGTGGGGTTACATTAGCCACCCTCCAATCCTCAGGAACTAGTCCAGAATCTAAAGAGTTTTGAAAAATTATCACTAATGCATCCACTATTTCTTGGGCTACTTCCTTAAGCACACTGGGATGCAGACCATCTGGCCCTGGAGATTTATCTGCCTTTAATCCCTTCAATTTACCTAACACCACTTCCCTACTAACATGTATTTCCCTCAGTTCCTCCATCTCACTAGACCCTCAGTCCCGTACTATTTCCGGAAGATTAATTTCCACAAGGTTATGGTCCTTCCATCCTCTCTCCACATTCAGAACAGGCTTCCCCTCTAACCCAGGCACTGGTTATACTTTACCATTCTCCTCCAGTCCCTAGTCGGTTCTGGTAAATTTGGGACACGTCAGGACCAGTACATGTTGGCCCAATTAAGCGGCTGCCTCAATTAGCCCGTTTCAAGGAAATAGTTAAAAAAAAGTATAAAAGACAAACTACCATTTAACAGAGCATCAAATCATGTATTTAAATGAAATACAGAACACATTAGAACACTACCAATACTACTGGTAGTATCTGACAACAACAGGAAACCTGTGCAGGAGAGTTTTTAAAGGAAATAGCCACTGCGCTGGGGCAGTTCCATCCTCTTGACCTTGGAGGTCCGGGTCCAGTGTGATGATCGGTCATCACAAACTGGGGGTCTTTCATATTTTTACAGTGGGTGACGGTGACGTCTCTCGTGCCTTGTCATGCCCTTTATTCTCCACAGAGCATCGCAAAACCGCCTTCCTTGCCTTTGGATCTCACTGGAGATCTTATCCCCCCAGTCTGCTGAAGTTGACTTCACATGCTAGGACACGCATGACCCTATCTCACATGGGGTATAAGACCTGCTGACTACCCTCACCTGGTTTAGCCCACCTGCCAAACCGGTGCACAGGGGCGTGGCTGCTGTCACATGGCAACAGCTACTTGGAGCCACATGTGAGAGATGAGTGTCTGATGGGGACCAAAGGTAACATTCAGGATGATTGTCAATGCCTTCAAATTTTTCATAGTTCCTAACTTGGCGAAGTAGTGAAATCGTTTCACTTTCACTCCAGGCTGTTTCTGGCATCTCCAAGCCTGAATACTTGAAACCGCAGTAAACAAAACAGTTCTAAGTTGTCTTTCTGCTTATTTCTCACCAACTATCGGTGACTGGTTTTTGAACACAAACACATGCAACGGACACTATGTAAAAGCTGATCACTCTAGGTAAAGTTCTGCCCGCCCCCCCCCTTCACCATTCCCCATTCCTATTTCCCTCTCTCACCTTATCTCCACACCTGCCCATCACGTCCCTCTGGTACTTTTCCCTCTTCCCTTTTTTCCATGGCCTTCTGTCCTCTCCTATCAGATTCCCCCTTCTCCAGACCTTTATCTCTTTCACCAATCAACTTCCCAGCTCTTTATTTCACTCCCCCGCCTCTTCGGGATTCATCTCCTTCTTCCTCCCCTACCCCCACCTTCTTACTCTGACTTCTCGCCTCCTTTTTCCAGTCCTGATGAAAAGTCTCGGCCTGAAACGTCGACTGTTTACTCTTTTCCATAAGACGCTGCCTGACCTGCCGAGTTCCTCCAGCATTTGAATTGAATTGAATTGACTTTATTTCTTACACCCCTCACGTACATGAGGAGTAAAAATTTTTACGTTACGTCTCCATCTAAATGTGCAATGTGCAATCATAGTAATCTATAATAAATAGAACAGTCAAAGTAATATAGAGCACACTGAAATCAGCGTGAGTTCACCAGTCTGATGGCCTGGTGGAAGAAGCTATCCTGGAGCCTGTTCGCCCTGGCTTTTATTCATTGTGAATTTTGTGTGTATTACTCTAAGTAAGGTGTAGCTTCCAATGGCCACACAGATGTACACGACAGGCACGAGCTGGAACCTGCTCAGCAAGTCTCCTGTCCCGATTAAGCGACGTCGTTTCCCAAATAAACAAGGAGAATCCTGGGAATTTTCTCGATTTATTTTTGTTCTTTGAGTGGTCACAAGTAAACGGCTGCCCTGATTAACTGATTGGTCAGAATTCACTGTATTGCCGTGATTATCCAAAACCCTGTTAATAGTTGTGGTTTTTTCTTTCCAATTTCCTTTGGGCATCTCCTTGGCCAATTTCCTCCCAGGGTCTGCACTATTACAAAGGTCTTGTGGTTACTTACTATGTCTGGATCACACAGCTCTTGGCAATTGGGGTCAAATATGCTTATGCTTTTGGTAGTTTATAAAAAAAGCCTGGGGTCAGACTGGATAGGAAGTTCTGGCACAGCAAGTGTTGCGTCACAACTTATCTTTCCCAGAAAACGAAGGACCCATGGCTTCCCAGAAAGGGAGTGTCCTCTGTTTGCACACACATACTGCTGTCGGCACCCAGCAGAGGGTCAAGCCCGATACTGAACAGGAGCCTCCTCTTCAACACAGGGCTTTGTGTCAACTGATGCTCATTCAGCTTATGATGCATTTTAAATATAAATTTGACCCAAGCATTTAGTTGCTGTTTTAAATATAAATAAATGTTTCTTTTCTGTCCTTGTCAATATGTCTGGTAGAGGCATCAAGTCTTGACCAGACATATTGATCAACATGCAAAGAAAAGAGCTTTTCCTCGTGGCAAAGCATAGAACGTAAGACATAGCAGCAGAATATGGCCATTCTTCCCATCGAATTTGCTCCTCCATTCTATCATAGCTGATTTATTACCTCTCTCAACCCCACTATCCTGCCTACTCTCTGCAACTTTGACGCCCTTACTAATCAAGAACCTATCAATCTTCACTTCAGAAAATAGTCAGTGGCTTGGCATTCATAGCTGTCTGTGGCAACGAATTCCACAATCCCTCCAGCTAAAGAAAATCCTCCTCATCTCTGTTCTAGTCATAGTCATAGTCATATTTTATTGATCCCAAGGGAAATTGGGTTCCGTTACAGTTGCACCAACCAAGAATAGAGTATAAATATAGCAATATAAAACTATAAATAATAATATGTAAATTATGCCAGGAAATAAGTCCAGGACCAGCCTATTGGCTCAGGGTGTCTGACCCTCCGAGGGAGGAGTTGTAAAGTTTGATGGCCACAGGTAGGAATGACTTCCTATGACGCTCTGTGTTGCATCTCGGTGGAATGAGTCTCTGGCTGAATGTACTCCTGTGCCCACCCAGTACATTATGTAGTGGATGGGAGACATTGTCCAAGATGGCATGCAACTTGGACAGCATCCTCTTTTCAGACACCACCGTGAGAGAGTCCAGTTCTATCCCCACAACATCACTGGCCTTATGAATGAGTTTGTTGATTCTGTTGGTGTCTGCTACCCTCAGCCTGCTGCCCCAGCACACAACAGCAAACATGATCGCACTGGCCACCACAGACTTGTAGAAGATCCTCAGCATCGTCCGGCAGATGTTACAGGACCTAAAGGGACGTTCTTCCTTTCCGAGGCTGTGCCCTCTGGTCCTATACTCTCCCACTATCGGAAACATCCTCTCCACATCCGCTCTATCTAGGGCTATTAAAACTTCAGCAGTCACTTCAAGGTCTCAGAGGAGTGTCTCACTCCCTGTGTTCCGCTCTCTGGAGGAAGGCTCAGGGTCCACAGGAGTTGCCACTCACTGGCCAAGCCTGGTACCATAAATAACTCAATTCACAGAAACAGGTAAAACACTGAAGTGGTTGGCGAGACTGATGCTGAGAGGATGATTACTTTTGCTCGAGACTGAACCAGAAGGCAGATTCTCAGGACAGGTTGCTCCCTCAGGAATTCATTGTATACCAACTGGTTGTGATCTTTTGGGTATAATTACAACAGTGATTCCACTTCAAAGCTGCTTCACGGATTTATGGCAGGTGTACACGCGTACCCAATAAAGTGGCCACTGAGTGCATATGTACTTTGATAATAAATTTATTTTGAACTTTTTGAACATTCAACTTTGAGTAACAACTATAGGCCCAGAACAGCCCTGGCTGCCCCTGTCCTAACTTCAGTTTTCCAGCTGAACAGCTCTGACTCTAACAGCCTTTACGCACTATTCCCACTCTCATATCCTCACTGGCACTGTGATAGCATTGCTCTACTTGCCCTTCTCCCTGGATCACGTGATTCAAAAAGAGCTTATTGTCATCTGCACAAGAACAGTGAGATACAGGTACAATGAAAAACTTACTTGGCAGCATCACAGGCTTGTATATATATGATGGCATAAACACCGATTCCTCCAACATGCAGTAATTCTTTCCCCTCCCCCTTCCCTCTTCTCCATTTTCTTGACCCCTTCCCCTCAGCTGCCTATCATCCTCCCCCTGGTGCCTCTCCTCCTTCCCATTTCTCCCATGGTCCACACTCAACTCCTAACAGATTCCTCCTTCTTCAGCCCTTTGCCTTTTCCACCAATCACCTTCTAGCTTCTTACTTCATCACCTCTCCTCCATTTACCTTCTTACTCTGGCTTCTTCCCCCCTCCTTTGAAGAAGAGTCTTGGCCCAAAACGTCGACTGCTTATTCATTTCCATCGATGCTGCCCGACCTGTTGACTTCTGTCAGCATTTTCTGTGAGTTGCTCTGAATTAGACAACACAGGAAATAAACTATGCACAAATTATACATAAAATACCAGTCAGTGAACTAAAACAGAATCATAGTCAAAAAGAAAACAGGACAGAATTAGTTACTACTGAATGCAACAGATGGTCCATAGTGTTCCAATGCTGAGTTGGGGCTAGATTTGGGTTGAGAGTTGGGTTGAAAGTTGGGTTGAGAGTTGGGTTGAAAGTTGTGGGTTTGGAGTTGGGTTGGGAGTTGGGTTGGGAGTTGGGTTGGGAGTTGGGTTGGGAGTTGGGTTTGGAGCTGGGTTTGGAGTTAGGGTTAGAGGGGGGTTAGAGGGGGGTTAGAGTTGGGGTTAGAGTTGGGGTTAGAGCTGGGGTTAGAGCTGGGGTTAGAGCTGGTTTAGAGCTGGGGTTAGAGCTGAGCAGCTCAGGTTTGAGAACCTGATGGTTGGAGGAAAGCAGCTGTTCCTGAACCTGGTGACATGGGGACTTTGGTAACTCCTGTCAGATGGCAGCATCAAGATCATGAATTCTTCTCTGAACACCTTTGCTCTGTCCACCGTGGAGGCGGGATCTCTCAGGGACCAGCCATTTTAATATCACCAGCAGGTGAATTGATTATGGGGAGCAAGGACATGGCAGACCAATTGAATAATTACTTTGGTTCTGTCTTCACTAAGGAGGACATAAATAATCTTCCAGAAATAGTAAGGGACAGAGGGTCCAGTGAGATGGAGGAACTGAGTGAAATACATGTTAGTAGGGAAGTGGTGTTAGGTAAATTGAAGGGATTGAAGGCAGATAAATCCCCAGGGCCAGATGGTCTGCATCCTAGAGTGCTTAAGGAAGTAGCCCAAGAAATAGTGGATGCATTAGTGATAATTTTTCAAAACTCGTTAGATTCTGGACTAGTTCCTGAGGATTGGAGGGTGGCTAATGTAACCCCACTTTTTAAAAAAGGAGGGAGAGAGAAACCGGGGAATTATAGACTGGTTAGCCTAACGTCGGTGGTGGGGAAACTGCTGGAGTCAGTTATCAAGGATGTGATAACAGCACATTTGGAAAGCGGTGAAATGATCGGACAAAGTCAGCATGGATTTGTGAAAGGAAAATCATGTCTGACGAATCTCATAGAATTTTTTGAGGATGTAACTAGTAGAGTGGATAGGGGAGAACCAGTGGATGTGGTATATTTGGATTTTCAAAAGGCTTTTGACAGGGTCCCACACAGGAGATTAGTGTGCAAACTTAAAGCACACGGTATTGGGGGTAAGGTATTGGTGTGGGTGGAGAATTGGTTAGCAGACAGGAAGCAAAGAGTGGGAATAAACGGGACCTTTTCAGAATGGCAGGCGGTGACTAGTGGGGTACCGCAAGGCTCAGTGCTGGGACCCCAGTTGTTTACAATATATATTAATGACTTGGATGAGGGAATTAAATGCAGCATCTCCAAGTTTGCGGATGACACGAAGCTGGGTGGCAGTGTTAGCAGTGAGGAGGATGCTAAGAGGATGCAGGGTGACTTGGATAGGTTGGGTGAGTGGGCAAACTCATGGCAGATGCAATTTAATGTGGATAAATGTGAAGTTATCCACTTTGGTGGCAAAAATAGGAAAACAGATTATTATCTGAATGGTGGCCGATTAGGAAAAGGGGAGGTGCAACGAGACCTGGGTGTCATTATACACCAGTCATTGAAAGTGGGCATGCAGGTACAGCAGGCAGTGAAAAAAGCGAATGGTATGCTGGCATTTATAGCGAGAGGATTCGAGTACAGGAGCAGGGAGGTACTACTGCAGTTGTACAAGGCCTTGGTGAGACCACACCTGGAGTATTGTGTGCAGTTTTGGTCCCCTAACCTGAGGAAAGACATCTTTGCCATAGAGGGAGTACAAAGAAGGTTCACCAGATTGATTCCTGGGATGGCAGGACTTTCATATGAAGAAAGACTGGATGAACTGGGCTTGTACTCGTTGGAATTTAGAAGATTGAGGGAGGATCTGATTGAAACGTATAAGATCCTAAAGGGATTGGACAGGCTAGATGCAGGAAGATTGTTCCCGATGTTGGGGAAGTCCAGAACGAGGGGTCACAGTTTGAGGATAGAGGGGAAGCCTTTTAGGACCAAGATTAGGAAAAACTTCTTCACACAGAGAGTGGTGAATCTGTGGAATTCTCTGCCACAGCAAACTGTTGAGGCCAGTTCTTTGGCTATGTTTAAGAGGGAGTTAGATATGGCCCTTGTGGCTATGGGGGTCAGGGGGTATGGAGGGTAGGCTGGGGCGGGGTTCTGAGTTGGATGATCAGCCATGATCATAATAAATGGTGGTGCAGGCTCGAAGGGCCGAATGGCCTACTCCTGCACCTATTTTCTATGTTTCTATGTTTCTATATGTCATGAAGTTCATTAACTTAGCAGCAGCAGTACAACGCAATACATGACTAATAAAGAGAAAAAAATAAATCAATCAATATGTATATATACATAAAATAGTTAAATTAAAAATAGTGCAAAAACTGAAAAAAAATGTTCATGGGTTCAATGTCCATTCAGAAATGGGATGGCAGAGGGGAAGAAGCTGTTCCTGAATCACTGAGTGTGTGCCTTCAGGTTCCTGTACCTCCTTCCTGATGGTAGCAATGAGAACAGTGCATGGCCTGGGTGGTGGGGGTCCTTAATGATGGACACCGCCTTTTAGAGGCATTGCTCCTTGAAGATGTCCTGGATGCTGGGGAGATTAGTTACCATGATGGAGCTGACTGAGTTCACAACTTTCACCAGCTTATTTCGATTCTGTGCAGTACCTCCATCCCCATACCTGACGGTGATGTAGCGAATCAGAATAGACGGAATGCTCTCCACGGTACAAGATTTTGAGTGTTTTAGGTGACAAACCAAATTTCCTTGAACTCCTAATGAAATATAGCCACTGTCTTGCCTCCTCCATTACCTTAACTCTTTCCCCTCCTTCACTGTCTCCATCTTCCCATCCCCCTCACACCCCTTCATCAGTTCCTCTCCCCTCTCCCTCCCTTAATGTCATGCTGAACGTTCCTCTCTTGCCAGGCTCCATCATCTTCAGCTGTTTGTTGCTTCCATCTCTCACCCCTCCGGTTTCTGATATCATTCCCACTCAGCTGCCTGTCACCCGCCAGCTTTTGCTCCGTCCCTTCCCTCCACCTCTTTGTACTCTCTCCACGCTTTCTTTCAGTTCAGTTGAGGAACCTTGGCCTGAAACGTTGTCCATTTCCCTCCACAGATGCTGTCTGATCTGCTAAGTCCCTCCAGTGTTTTGGCTCCAGATTTCAGCATCTGTGTTCATGTGTGTGTTCATGAATTCCCCTTATTCACATCTCACAGTATTCCAACATCATAGCCCAAAATCGCCATTGCTACGGACCAGCGCTGGTTCTCTTCTCCCTGACTCACAGTATTCCCACATCATATCCCAAAATTCCTATTGCTTTGGACCAGCGCTGGCTCCCTTTTCCCTGTCTCACAGTATTTCCACATCATAGCCCAAATTTCCATTGCTACGGACCAGCACTGGCTCCCCTTAACCCGCGTCTCACACTGCTCCCATAGGACAGCCTACCACGGGTGCCATGGTTAGCGTGACACTATTACCGCTCGGAGCGTTGGAGTTCGGAGTTTAATTCCAACGTCCTCTGTAATCGTCCTTGTACATCTTCCCCATTGAACGCCTGGGTTTTCTCTGGGTGCTCAGGTTTGCTCCCACAGTCCAAAGATGTACTAGTTAGTAGGTTAGTTGGCCATTATAAACAGTCTAGTGTTAAATCAGGGATCACTAGGCGACACAGCCTGAAAAGTCTGAACGGTTTATTCAACACTGTATCTCTAAGCAAATTAATCTAAGCAGCCAATATCCCAGTTGTGATCAGAAATGGAACTGAAATTAGAAATGGCTTATTACTATCAGAGGTACTGCACAGTGAAAGGCTTGTCTTGCATACTATTTTTAGATTATGAGAACACTCAGTCCTTTTTTATTGTCATTTAGAAATGCATGCACGCATTAAGAAATGGTACAATGTTTCTCCGGAGTGATATCACAGAAAACAGGACAAACTAAAGACTAACACCGACAGAACCACATAATTATAACATATAGTTACAGCAGTGCAAAGCAATACCATAATTTGATGAAGAACAAACCATGGGCACGGTAAATAAAGTCTCAAAAGTCCCCAAGTCGATCGACTCCCGAGTCCCCGATAGCAGGCCCCAGAAACTCCCTGCCATAAACCTCCAGGCACCGTCAACTTGCTGATGCCTTGGAAGCAGCCGACCACAGCCGACACTGAGTCCATCCGCCTGAAAACTTCGAGCTTCCAACCAGCCTCTCCGATACAGCCTCCCGAGCGCCACCCTCTGCCGAGCGCCTTCGACCTCTCCTCGGCTGCTGAAACACGCAAAGCCGAGGATTTCGGGGCCTTCAGCTCTGGAGATTCCGGTTACCACACAGTAGCAGCGGCAGCGAAGCGAGCATTTCAGAAGTTTCTCCAGATGTTCCTCCGTACTCTCACGTCCGTCTCCATCAAATCAGGATTGTGCACGGTCCCCTACTTGACAGATAACAGACATCACCACCGAAGCGGCCATGCGCGCTGTCGTTGTTGCTGTACTATTGATACAGATTCGATCATTACACGGAGCATTGATGTAGAACCAAGATAAAACAATAACAATGCAGAATCAAGTGTAAAATCTGCAGAGAAAGTGCAGTGCAGGTAAACAATAAAGTGGAAGATTATAATGAGGTAGACTGTGAGGGCAAGAGTCCAAGATATCGTACTAGGGAATCCATTCAATAGTCTTACAACAGTGGGGTAGAAGCTGTCGCTGAGCCTGGTGGCACGTGCATTCAGGCTTTTGTATCGTTTTCCTGATGGAGGACCAAGAACATTGAGAATGTCGAAGGTTGGTTGGAGTCTAGGATTATGCTGGCTGCTTTGCTGAGGCGGTGAGAAGTGTAGACAGAGTCCGTGGAGGGGCGGCTGGTTTCCGCGATGTGCTGAGCTGTGTTCCCAACTCTCTCTGTGGTTCCTTGTGGTCACATGCAGAGCGGTTGCCACACCAACCTTTTACGCTTCCAGATAGATCAGATGGTGCTTCCCCCCTCCCGCCCGCATAATGCCCCCCAGGTAAACAATCAGGGCTGTTAATGTCACAGTATCCGGTGGGCATGATCACTTGTTTAGTCAGCAGGCTGTGACTTGTAGCACTTCTATAGAACATAGAACATTTAAGAGTACCGCGCAGGGACAGGCCATTCAGCCCACAATGCTGTGCTGAACCAGCTAAAGAGCAAATCAAAAACACCCAAACACTAATCCCTTCCAGTTACACCATGTCCATATCCCTCCATCTTCCTGACATCCATGTACCTATCCAAATATCTCTTAAAAGCCTCTAATGTATTTGCCTCTACCACCGTACCAGGCAGTACGTTCCAGGCATCCACCACTCTCTGAGTGAAACAGTTACCCCTCACATCCCCCTTGAACCTACCCCCTCTCTGCCCTCTGGTATTAGACATTCCAACTTTGGGAGAAAGGAACTCTCTGTTCACCCCATCTATACCTCATAAATGCTAAATCTCCCTTCAGCCTCCGGCATTCCAGAGAAAATAGCCCAAGTTTATCCAGCCTCTCGTGATAGCACATGCCCTCTAAACCAGACAGCATCCTGGTAAGCCTCTTCTGCACCCTCTCCAAAGCCTCAACGTCCTTCCTACAGTGGGGCTTAAATACTCTCAAAAATATCTCACCTTTGACTGGGTTGGAGCGTGTTGAAGTACAGTGTACTGTCAGGTTTCTGTTGCTGGGCTATCAACCTGCTTTTGATTGGCTATTCTAATTAGCTTCCAGAGACAGTTCGAATCTCTTGCAATTAGCCTTGGTTTAATAAGTGGTTTGCTTAAAATTTCCTACGACTTCTTAACCTAACTAAAGGTGTGGTGAGCAGCGAAACAAAGTCAGAAGCACCGAAATCTACTATTAAAGCTGTTCTTTTTTTTTTGTTACTGCTGACAGATCTAACAAGTTAATGTAAAATATACACCCGGTGGCCACTTCAGAAGGTACCTCCCGTACCTAATAAAGTGGCCACTGAGCACGTACGTGAGAAACTGTCGTAGGAAAGCAGTATCCATTATCAGATCTAAGTCTCTGGCACTTCTTGCCCAATGGGAGCAGTGTGAAGGGAGCCTGGAGAGAAGGGTGCCGTCCTCATCATTTCCTCCCAGAGTCCTTGGATCCTCGCTATTCAATGTCAAACTCGATCGATTTGGGACGTTATCAGACGGGCTCAGCTGTTTCCTATCAGCACTCACAAGACTTGTCAGAATAGCCAAGGGAAGAATGGTGTCAAAGTCTTCATTGTTAATGGCTCGTCGGGGAAGGATCCCAACTTTGCTCAGAGATAAGTTGCTATTCTGGAATTTCGTTCTGACCATTACTCCCGCGGCTCCTCTGTGGAAGGGGTATCTGCTTCGCACAGAGATTCTGAAGATTTTCTGTTCATTTATCTATCTGGCACAAAGCCTGTGTTCCTATGTATTCCACTGAAAGATGTTGAGGTGATAAATGTGTTCACAGTTTGCTGTATCATGCTGTGTCCCAGCCTCACACACCACAGCTTTCTTTGTTACTGCCCTGAACAACAGCCTCTCATCTGTGGTTCTTTCCACAGGACAATAGCCTCCTTCTTCTCTGGATCTCAGTAATGCTAAGGCTTTATAAAGCGTTGGTCAGACCATACTTGGAGTATTGTCAGCAGTTCTGGGTCCCATATCTAAGGAAGGACGTGCTGGTGTTGGAGAGGGTCCACAGGAGAACGAGAATGATCCTGGGAATAAAAGGGTTAACTTACAACCTGACGAGCTTTCAATGACTCTGGGCCTGTACTCTCTGGAGCTTAGGAGAATATTGAAAGGCCGAGATAGAGTGGATGTGGAGAGGGTGGTTCCAGTAGTGGGAGGGTCATCCTCAGCATGCAAGGATGTCCCTTTAGAGCAGAGATGTCGAGGATATTTTTTTTAGCCAGAGGGTGGTGAATCTGTGGAATTCATTGCCACAAGTGGAGACCAAGATTAAAGAAGGCATTTTTGTTCATCCAAAAGTCAACAGGTCATCAATGACAGATAATCTGAAAAACTTCCAGTGGGACCGGAGAAAATCACCTGGAGGGCATGCATAAAATTTGTTGTTGAAAATTTTTTTGGCATCTACAGAGCACCAAACTATAAGGTCCGTCCATCGTCATCGATGAAGACCTCGACGCCATTAGTACTTTTTACGAGGTCGAGTTGCTAGCTCGACACTCAACACAGCACAGATGGAAAGCGTGGCTGGGAGCGACCGGACTGGATTCCAATTTGGGAATCTTCGCTCCCGGAGTCCGGCGCTGATGTCACTGCACCACCAGCTGGCTTTTGGTGTCGAGACTAGCGCGTGATTTGGATTTAAGTGAGGGAGAGATGCGCCGCATCAGCCTCACTCTCTCTTCCCAATTTCCATCTGGATCCAGTGGCAAGACAGAGTCGAGACGGCTGGAGGTGGGACTAGGTGCAGTGGATGACCAGGACATCTTCTGTGTCTTGTCCTGTTCTACGCGTTCCACGACGCTTGCAGAGACCGCCTTCTTGACCACTGGACCTTTCATTGGTCTCGTTCGCTCAATCCGCCGGAGTCTGTTTTCACATGCTGGGATAAACATCTCCCTATCTCACCGAGGGTTTGAGACCCGTCGGCTACCCTCACCTGGTTTAGCCGGCTTGTCGAAGCCGTTGCCCAGGGTACGGCCGCTGTCGCATGCAAACAGCTACGGGGAGCCACAGGTGAGAGCTGAGTGCCAGGTGGGGACCAAAGGTGGACTAACCGCCCTGAAAAGGAAGCGGATCTCCCCCTCCCCCTTTCAAATCTCTTACTAGCTCTTCTTTCAGCTAGTCCTGACGAAGGGTCTCGGCCTGAAACGTCGACTGTACCTCTTCCTAGAGATGCTGCCTGGCCTGCTGCATTCACCAGCAACTTTTATGGTGTGTTGCTTGAAATTCCAGCATCTGCAGATTTCCTTGTGTTTGCATTGAAAAGGATGCGACATGTTCCCCCACCAGAGGTGCTACCCCTCCCTGACGCCCCATGCATCAAACTACATACAGCTGGTTGACGACATGTTTCAAGCACACAAAACCATGAAGTGCAACATGTCCCTAAAGATCTATTTTCTGCATTCCCATTTAGACTTCTTCCCTGCAAATCTTGATGCTGTCAGTGACGAGCATGGTGAAAGGTTTCACCAGGACATTGTGTCATGGAGAAACTGTATCAGGGCAACTGGAATCTGTCAATGCTAGCTGATTATTGTTGGACACTTAGACGAGAAGCCTCAGACACTGAGTACAAATGAAAATCACCAACAAAACATTTTTAGCTTAGTTGCATTATTGCAAATCTTCAGCACCATTATGCAATAAAA
Source organism: Mobula hypostoma (assembly GCF_963921235.1). NCBI lineage: Eukaryota > Metazoa > Chordata > Chondrichthyes > Myliobatiformes > Myliobatidae > Mobula > Mobula hypostoma. The sequence continues at coordinate 111,322,743 of NC_086107.1, forward strand.
CATATTATATTCGATAAAAGTTAATTTCTTGTTTTTCCAAATTCCGGTGTGATACAAGTAGTCTGAAGTTATATTTGTGCTCAGTTTCAAATGGTCTATCATAAACAAAAAAATTCTGAGGAAGCAACACTTACGAAAAAATTTGTTGTTCAGTGTTATCAAGAGGCTGAACAATTATCAAAGCAAGAGTTGGCACCTCCAGTACAAGACAGAGAGATGAGGAGAGAGGGTGGGAGAAAAACAAAGCAAACACTCCATTGGTCTCAGGAGCTGGGATCTGTGGCTCAGTCTGAGAGATAAGTGGCTCCCTGTTCCTCTTTGCTTCATGTTTACAGAAGGTCAGACGTGGGATGCTCCAAGGAGCAGTGAAACAGAAATGAAAACACGAAGCAACTGGAAACAATCAACAAGTCAGGCAGCCATGGGAAGTGAAATAGAGTTCGTTTCAGATTGAGGGCTCTTTGTCACCAGGCTCAACCCAACCATGAGGTTCCAGCACAGACCGGACACACTTCTGTAAATACTTAGAAGCTACGGGAAGACTATTAGCCATTGTGGAGTGTGGACTATTCAGACAGAGTCTTGGTCAGGAATAAAGGGATCATTCTTGGACTCATCAAGGATGTCAAAGCCGACCAGCAATTTACACTCGGTGGCCACTTTATTTGGTACCTCCTGTACCGTATAAAGCGGCCACTGAGTGAATGTTCCTGGTCTTCTGCTGCTGTAGCCCGTCCACTTCAAGGGTTGGAGTGTCATGCACTCAGAGATGCTCTTCTGCCCACCACGGTTGTAACACGTGGCTACTTAAATTACTGTGCCCTCCCATCATTTGAACCAGTCTGGCCATTCTCCTCTGACATCTCTCATTAACAAGGCACTTTCACCCATAGAAGTGTTTTTTTTTGGTTTCTCACACCATTCTCTGTAAACTCTAGAGACTAATGTGTGTGAAAACCCAGGAGATCAGCAGTTTCTGAGATACTCAAACCACCCTGTCTGGCACCTGCAATCATTCTACAGTTAAAGTCACTTAGATCACATTTCTTCCCCATTCTGATGCTTTGTCTCAGCAGCAACTGAACCTCTTGACTGCGTCTGTATGCTTTTATGCATTGACTTGCTGCCACATGATTGGCTGATTAGATATTTTCCATTAACGAGCAGGTGTACAGATGTACCCAATAAAGTGGCCACTTTATTGGGCTCCATCCTTGACTGTTGACCATGCAATGCACTCAAGCAAATAAAACCTACTGCAGCTTCTAGAAGTTTCAAGGATTAGTTAGGGTTAACTTCAATTCTTGGACATAAATGAATGCTGATTATTTCAGGCATTGCTGTTCCGAGAAACTTGCAGGAAGAAACGCTTTTGGATAATCCCAATTCCAGGAATTTGGGCACAGTGCCTGTTATAATTTGTGGTCCTTTCTGTGGCTTGTGCATAAGTAACACTCTCATTCCCCTCCCCCTCCCCACCCGGACACAGATTCTACATCTAACCACGTCAAGTGCTTGTGAGTTTCAAAGAAATTTGCTCCGAAACGTTGATATAACTTGAGGCTTGTGGTGCTGCGGAGAGTCCACTGACCTCCTGCACGTTCTGTAGCGTGAGTGTCCTGGGTTCCTCCCCAGTCTGGGCTGTGGAACAACCCCAGCCAGGGGCATAGCATGCACTCTTTGTGAGGCAACAGAGAGCTTAGCTGCGACACAAGTTGTTGCCAAACAGCCCGTAACAGTGAGGTAACAAAGGAGCCCCAGTGCAGATCGTTGCAAGATTTCCTACTCAATTGAGATCTAAGGTTTTAAGAAAGAGGAGCGAGGCTATCACGTTTGTCAAGCCTGAGCTGCCATCCGTAAAATCATGGCTGATCTGACCGTGGACTCTGCTCCATCTACCTGTCTTTTCCTCATAACCCTAATTTCCCCATCTATACAAAAATCTGTCTAACTGTGTCTTAAATATTTAGTGAGGTGGCCTCTTCTGCTTCTCTGCGTAGCGAATTCCATAGATTTTCCGCTCTCTGGGAAAAGTGGTTTCTCCTCTTCTCCATCTTAAACCTACTCTCCTGAATCTTGAGGCTACGTTTCCTGGTTCTAGTCTCACCACTCAGTGGAAACAACTTTCCTGCCTCTATCTTAATTTCATGTGTTTCCATGAGATTCTTATGAATTCCAGCAAGCATATTTATTTAGAGCTACCGTGCAGAATGAGCATGAGATTCTTATGAATTCCAGCAAGCATATTTATTTAGAGCTACCGTGCAGAATGAGCCCTTCCCAGCAACCTCCAATTCTACCTGAGTGAACCTTGGGACAATTTACTATGGCCAATTAACCCACCGACTGGTACACCGTTGGACTGTGCAAGGAAACTGGAGCACCCGGAGAAAATCCACGCACTCCACGGGGATGACATTGGAATTGGTCTCTGAAGTCCGATGCCCCCGCGCTGTGGTAGCGTCGCACTAACTGTGGTGTGGTACTTCCAGGCAGCTCAAGCCCTCTTTATAGTCTCACCCCCCTCGTCTTCCAAATTAAACTGGCAAACCTCCTCTGCCCTGCCTCCAAAGCCAGCAGACCTTCCCTCGAGGAAAGTACCCCTAGTTCCGCCTCACCATTACCCTGTACAGCTGCTGCGTAATCTCCCTGCTCTTAACGCCGATCCTTCTGGCAACGAGGACCAGCTTCGTGCACGATCACGGGGAGAAGGCAGGAGAACGGGGTTTGAGTGGGGTAAGAAACAGTGGAGCAGTCTCGGCTGGCTGAATGCCCTCATTCTGCTCCTATATCTTCTTGTCTTGTGGTCTAACAGCACTGGAGGGCATGATCGGACCCAGGCTGTTTTGGCTGTGAGACAGCAGCACTACCTGCCGTGCTGCTTGACCTCCAACCGGCCCCAGTTGACTGTGCGCTTGCCTGCTGGCAGGGGAACGTGGAAGAGAACGGACGGGGAAGCAGGTAACGGGGGTGATCAGGGTGAATGCTTTTACAGCAGGACAACGACTTCCTGTCAAACGTGGAGAGAGCCCTCATTGTAGCATAGGGGGAAGAGCGGCCTGTTTTACAGTGTCAACCATCGTCGGTCAGACAGCATCCTGGCAAACCTCTTCCGCATCCCCTCCAAAGCCTCGGCGTCCTTCCTACAGTGGGGCAACCAGAACTGGATGCAATACTCCAGATGTGGTCCAGCTGGAGTTTTATAAAGCTGCAGCGTAACCTCCTAGCTCTTGAACTCAATTACTCAACTAATTAATAAAGGCAAGCATGCCATAAGCCTTCTTTACTACACTGTCAACTTGTGCCACCACTTTCAGGAAGCTACGAGCTTGCACCCCAAAACCCCTCGGCTCATTAATACTGTCAAAGGTCTTGCCGTTAACAGTGCAGTGTCTCATTACATTTGATCTCCCAAGATGCAGCACTTCCCATTTAGCTGGGTTAAAGTTCATTGGCTATTTCTCCTCACAAATCTGCAATTTTTTTTAGATTATGAAGACACGCAGTCCTCTTTTATTGTCGTTTAATAATGCATGCATTAAGAAATGATACAATATTTCCTCCGGTGTGATATCACAAAACACAGGACAGATCAAGACTGAGAAAAACTAACAAAACCACATAATTATAACATATAGTTACAACAGTGCAACAATACCATAACTTGATGAAGAAGTCCATGAGCACAGTAAAAAGTTCAAAGTCTCTCAAATGTCCCAATCTCACGCAGACGGGAGAAAGAAGAAAAACTCTCCCTGCCATGCCGACCACAGTCCGACTCTGAGTCATCCAAAAACTTTGAGCTCTGATCAGCTCTCCGACACCGAGTACTGAGCGCCATCTCTATCCGAACGATTCGACCTCCATCTCGGTCGCCAACAGCAGGCAAAGCCGGGGATTTTGAGGCCTTCCCTCTGAAAGATTCCCAATCACGCGGTAACGACAGCAGCGAATTGGCGTTTCAGGAATTTCTCCAGATGTTCCTCTGTGCTTTTGCGTCCATCTTCATCAAATCAGAATTGTCCATGGCCCCTATTTAACGGATACGATATCATTTTTCACCGGAGGGCTGGGCACATATTCCAAATATCGTTTGCCAGTCTTCACCACTACCCACAATACCACCAATCTTTGTAACATCTGCAAACTGACTCACCCACTTGTCCATGTTTTCATCCTGACATTTGTATAAATTATACATACAGTGCAGATCCTTGCAGAACACGCCTCCAGCCAGAGTAAGTCCCATTGACCACTAGTCTCTGTCTTCTATGGGCAAGCTGTGACATGAAGCCTGGCGAGGATGGTAAGGACCCAAGTGCTGGAGTATCCGAGACCAGAATCAAGACACGATTTTGAGACTGAGATGAGAACAGGGTTCTTGACGAGGTGTTAGACGAGAACCCGATGAGATTAGTTGAGAATCCAAAAAGAGACAGAATCCTGAGGGTTCCTGTGCTGTGGAAGATGTCCTGCCTCGTCCCTGTGCCGAAGACGCCACGCCCCAGCGGCCTCAATGACTACAGACCGGTGGCATTGACCTCCCACATCATGAAGATCCTGGAGAGACTTGTTCTGGAGCTGCTCCAGCCTACGGTCAGGCCACACTTAGATCCCCTCCAGTTCGCCTACCAGCCCCAACTAGGAGTTGAGGATGCCATCGTCTACCTGCTGAACCGTGTCTACGCCCACCTGGACAAGCCAGCGAGCACCGTGAGGGTCATGTTTTTTGACCTCCAGTGCGTTCAACACCATCCGCCCTGCTCTGCTGGGGGAGAAGCTGACAGTGATGCAGGTGGATGCTCCCCTGGTGTCATGGATTCTTGATTACCTGACTGGCAGACCACAGTACGTGTGCTTGCAACACTGTGTGTCCGACAGAGTGATCAGCAGCACTGGGGCTCCACAGGGGACTGTCTTGTCTCCCTTTCTCTTCACCATTTACACCTCGGACTTCAACTACTGCACAGAGTCTTGCCATCTTCAGAAGTTTTCTGATGACTCTGCCATTGTTGGATGCATCAGCAAGGGAGATGAGGCTGAGTACAGGGCTATGGTAGGAAACTTTGTCACATGGTGTGAGCAGAATTATCTGCAGCTTAATGTGAAAAAGACTAAGGAGCTGGTGGTAGATCTGAGGAGAGCTAAGGTACCGGTGACCCCTGTTTCCATCCAGGGGGTCAGTGTGGACATGGTGGAGGATTACAAATACCTGGGGATATGAATTGACAATAAACTGGACTGGTCAAAGAACACTGAGGCTGTCTACAAGAAGGGTCAGAGCCGTCTCTATTTCCTGAGGAGACTGAGGTCCTTTAACATCTGCCAGATGATGCTGAGAATGTTCTACGAGTCTGTGGTGGCCAGTGCTATCATGTTTGCTGTTGTGTGCTGGGGCAGCAGGCTGAGGGTACCAGACACCAACAGAATCAACAAACTCATTCGTAAGGCCAGTGATGTTGTGGGGATGGAACTGGACTCTCTGATGGTGGTGTCTGAAAAGAGGATGCTGTCCAAGTTGCATGCCATCTTGGACAATGTCTCCCATCCACTACATAATGTACTGGGTGGGCACAGGAGTGCATTCAGCCAGAGACTCATTCCACCGAGATGCAACACTGAGCATCATAGGAAATCATTCCTGCCTGTGACCATCAAACTTTACAACTCCTCCCTTGAAGGGTCAGACACCCTGAGCCCATAGGCAGGTCCTGGACTTATTTCATAATTTACTGGCATAATTTACATATTAATATTTAACTATTTATGGTTCTGTTACTATATTATTTATGGTGGAACTGTAACAAAAACCAATTTCCCCCGGGATCAATAAAGTATGACTATGACTATGACTATATCGTTCGCCAATCTTCACCACTACCCACTATACCACCAATCTTTGTAACATCTGCAAACTGACTCACCCACTTGTCCATGTTTTCATCCTGACATTTGTATAAATTATACATACAGTGCAGATCCTTGCAGAACAATGTGGATAAATGTGAAGTTATCCACTTTGGTGGCAAAAATAGGAAAACAGATTATTATCTGAATGGTGGCCGATGTTGAGGAAGTCCAGAACGAGGGGTTACAGTTTGAGGATAAAGGGGAAGCCTTTTAGGACCGAGATGAGGAAAAACTTCTTCACACAGAGAGTGGTGAATCTGTGGAATTCTCTGCCACAGGAAACAGTTGAGGCCAGTTCATTGGCTATATTTAAGAGGGAGTTAGATATGGCCCTTGTGGCTACGGGGGTCAGGGGGTATGAAGGGAAGGCTGGGGCGGGGTTCTGAGTTGGATGATCAGCCATGATCATAATAAATGGCGGTGCAGGCTCGAAGGGCCGAATGGCCTACTCTTGCACCTATTTTCTATTTTCTATGTTTCTATGTTTCTAACACGCCTCCAGCCAGAGTAAGTCCCATTGACCACTAGTCTCTGTCTTCTATGGGCAAGCTGTGACATGAAGCCTGGCGAGGATGGTAAGGACCCAAGTGCTGGAGTATCTGAGACCAGAATCAAGACACGATTTTGAGACTGAGATGAGAACAGGGTTCTTGACGAGGTGCTAGACGAGAACCTGATGAGACTAGTTGAGAATCCAAAAGAGACAGAATCCTGAGCTGAGCTGATGATTGAGTTCCGAACCTGAGCTCAGGTGCTCTATAAATATCCAAATCTTGGCGCCAAAATGTGGCCGCCAATTAGCGGAGCAGGCCAGAATCTTTAAGGGACCGTGCCAGCTATCTATACTCTGGAGAGTCGCTGCGCCTAAACCCTGGAGGCTGGCACGGCCAGGTGGGTACCATAACACAAGCCTATTCTGGATCCAAAGGACCAATCCATTGTGGATTCCATGCACCTTTATCTTCTGGATGAGCCACCCATGAGGGGCTTTGACAACGCCTTACTAAAATCCATGTAGACAACCATCTGCATCTTTTCACCTTCAATCACCTTCGTCATCTCGAAAAGCTCAATTTAGTGAGACATGACGTGTCCTGAACAAAGCCATGCTAACTGTCCCTAATTGGGTTCTGGGACCTCACCTGTGCCTGCAGAGGGCATGAAGATATTGGTCAAGACCCCAGCAATCTCATGTCCTTCCTCTGTCAATAACCTGGGGTATATCTATCATCCCCTGGGGACTTATCCACCTTAAGTAGATTATCCTCTCAGAAGTCTGGAGAGGAGGGAACTTCAATCAGGTCCACTGCCCAAGGATAAAAGGCAGGAGCGGTTCGCAGTAACGTAATAGAGCTTTGACCAGCAGCCAATCGGCATTTGGGATTAATTGGTAAGAACAAATTAAAGGAAGGCAGGGGTAAGTGCAGTGGCCATCATTGCAATGGCCGTCGTCTGGGTGGACATGGTCAGAGTGGTGATCTTAAGGCTTTAGGTCTTCGGGGCTTAGCAAAGCTTAAGAGTTTTTCCTTCTCTTCTAGGTAGAGGTGACGGGCAGGATAGCGCGATGCTCCTTATGTGGGATGTAGGAAGGCAGGGAGACCTCCAGTATCCCTGTCCACTACAACTGCCAGAAGTGCATCCAGCTGCAGCTTCTAACAAACTGCGTTAAGGAGGTGGATCTGGAGCTGGATGAATACCAGATCATTCGGGAGGCTGAAGGAGTGATAGGTGGGACATATATAGTCGCACCCGAGGTGCAGGACACAGAAAACTGGGTGACAGTCAGGAAGGGAAAAGGGGTTAAAGGAGCCAGTGCAGAGTACCCCCGTGGCCATCCCTTCAACAACAGGTATATCACTTTGGGTCCTGTTTGGGGTCGGGGAGTGGTTTACCTAGCAGAGGAAAGTCACAGTAGTCAAGTCTCTGGCACAAAGTCTGCCTCTGTGACTCAGACAGGATGGAAACCAGAGGTCCAGAACAGTTAGTGAAGAGGTTATGGAGGCAGATGTTGGTAAAACCTCAGATAAAGTTAAGAATCAAAAGGTTGAGCATGGTGCGACAACATCGAAAAGGGTGAATACAGGACTGAAGGTGTACAGGAATACAGGCACGGTTGTAGTTTGGCAGGTATGATGTTGTAGGCATCACAAGATCATGGCTGAGAGATTTTAGCTGGGAGCTTAATGTCCAAGGATACATATTATATCAAAAGGACAGGCAGGAAGGCAGAGGGGTGGCGTTGCTTTGTTGGTAAAAAATGAAATCAAATCATTAGAGAGAGATGACATAGGGTCAGAAGGTGTTGAATCATTGTGGATAGATCTTAAGGAACTGCAAGGGTAAAAAAAACCCTGATGGGAGTTGTATATGGACCCTAAAACAGAAGTAAGAATGCTGCCTACAAATTACAAAGGGAGATAGAAAATGCATACCAAAAGGGCAATATTACAAAAGCCATGGGAGGGACTTAAGTATGCAGGTAGATTGGGAAAATCAGGTTGGTGCTGGATTACAGGAGAGGAATATTTCCAGAGTGCCTACGAGATGGCTTTCTAGAGCAGCTCATGGTTGAGTCCACTCGAGGATCAGCTATTCTGGATTGGGCGTTGTGCAATGAAGCAGAATTGATTAGAAAGTTTAAGGTAAAAGAACCCTTAGGGGAAAGTGATCATACTATGATCAAATTCACCCTGAAATTTGAGAAGGAGAAGCTAAAGTAAGATGTATCAGTATTACAGTGGAGTAAAGGGAATTGCAGAGGCATGAGAGAGGAGTTGGCCAGGATTGATTGGAAAAGACACTGGCAGGGAAGATGGCAGAACAGTAATAGGTGGAATTTCTGCAAGCAATTTGGAAGGCACAGGATATATACATCCTAAGTAGGAAGAAGTATTCTAAAGAAAAAGATGACACAACCATGGCTAACAAGAGAAGTCAAAGCCAACATTAAAGCCTAAGACAGGGCATATAATAGAGAAAAGATTAGTGGGAAGTTAGAGGATTGGAAAGCTTTTAAAAACCAACTGGAAGCAACTTAAAAAGTCATTAAGAAGGTAAAGAACAAATACAAAAGTAAGCTAGGCAATAATATTAAAGAGGATACCAAAAGTTTCTTCAGAGAAACAGGAGTGGAAATTAGGCCACTGAAAAACGATGCTGGAGAGGTAATAATGGGGGCCAACAAAATAGCGTACGAATTGAATAAGTACACATTTTGCATCAATCTTCACTGTGGGACACACTAGCAGTTTGATGGAAGTTCCAGGTGTCAGGGGTCATGAGGTGTGCGAATTACCATTACTAGAGAGAAGGTTCTTGGGAAACTGATAAATCCGAAGTAGATAAGTTACCTGGACTAGATGGTGTATAGCCCAGAGTTCCTAAAGAGGTGGATGAAGAAATTGAGGAGGCATTGGTAATGATCTTTCAAGAAGCACTAGATCCTGTAATGGTTCTGGAAGATTGGAAAATTGGAAATGTCATTCCACTCTTCAAGAATAAGGAGAGGCAGAAGAAATGGAACTATAGGCCAATTAGTCTGACCTCTATAGTTGGGAAGATGTTGGAGTCGATTACTAAGGATGAGGTCTCAGGCTATTTGGAGGCACATGCTAAAATAGGCCATAGTCAGCTTGGTTTCCTCAAGAGAAAATCTTGCCTAACAAATCTGTTAGAATTCTTTGGAGAAGTAACAAGCAGAATAGACAAAGGAGAATCAGGAAAACTTGAATTTTCAGAAGGCCTTTGACAAGGTGCCACACATGAGGTGGTTTAACAAGCTACAAGCCATTGGTATTACAGGGAAGATTCTAGCATGAATAAAGCAGTGGCTGATTGGCTGGAAGCAAAAAGTGGGAATAATGGGAAACTTTTCTGGTTGGCTGCTGGTGACTAGTGGTGTTCCACAGTGGTCCGTGTTGGGACCGATTCTTTTTACGTTATGTCAATGATTTGGATGATGGAATTGTAGGCTTCGTTGCAAAGCTTGCAGATGATACGAAGACAGGTGGAGGGGCAGGTAGTTTTGAGGAAGTAGAGATGCTACAGAAGGACTCAGACAGATTAGGAGAATGGGCAAAGAAATGGAAGATGGAATACAGTGTTGGGAAATGTATGTTCATGCACTTTGGTAGAAGAAATGAAAGGGTTTGTCTATTTTCTAAATGGAGAGAAAATACAAAAAAACTGAGATGCAAAGGGACTTCGGAGTCCTTATGCAGGATTTCCTAAAGGTTAATTTGTAGGTTGAATATGTGGTGAGGAAGTTAAATGCGATGTTAGCATTCATTTCAAGAGGACTTGAATATAAAAGCAAGGATGTAATATTGAAACTTTATAACGCACTGGTGAGGCCTCACTTGGAGTATTCTGAGCAGGTTTGGGTCTCTTATCTTATAAAGTATGTGCTGAAGGTAGAGAGAGTTCAAAGGAGGCTCACGAAAATTACTCCAGGATTGAATGTCCTGTCATATGAAGAATGTCTTTTGGCTCTGGGCCTGGATTCACTAGAATTCAGAAGAATGAGGGGTGACCTCATTGAAACCTATCGAATGGTGAAAGGCCTTGATAGAGTGGCTGTGAAGAGGATGGAGTTTCCTATGGTGGGAGAGTCTAAGACCAGAGGACACGGCCTCAGAATAGAGGGGCGTCCCTTTGGAACGGAGACGCGGAGGAATTTCTTTAGCCAGGGGGCGGTGAATCTGTGGAATTCTTTGCCACAGGCAGCTGCGGAGGCCAAGTCTTTCTGTATACTTAAGGCAGAGGTTGATAGATTCTTGACTGGTCAGGGCATGAAGAGATATGGGGAGAGAGCAGGAGACTGGGTTTGAGAGGGAAATTGGATCAGCCATGAGAAGACTCGATGTGCCAAATGGCCTAATCCTGTTCATATATCTTATGGTGTTATGGTCTTAATGTTCTTTAAAAGACCCCACATTTTCTCCTTCTTTATTTCAACATGCCCTAGCATATTTGCACGTTCCATACTGATCTCCCTATCCTCCAGATCCTCCTTGGTAAATACCGATGCAAAGTTCTCATTTAGAAACACACCATAACCATTGCCTCCAAGCATCATCTCTCCTTTATCGCTGTGTGGTCCCACTCACTCCCCAGTTATCCTCTTGCCCCGATGTATGTACAGAATGCCTTGGGATTCTCTTTAAACTTACCTGCTGAGGAACTTTCACGGCCCCTCCTGGCTCTCCTAATTCCCTTTTTAAGTTCCTTTCTGTCTTCTTTATTATCCTCAAAAGCTCTGCTTTGATGTAAACACTGTTTGTACTGAAGAGCATATGTTTTGAATATATTAAGACCGTAAGACCTTAAGATATTGGAGCAGAATTAGGCCATTTCTCTTTGACTAATCAAGAACCTATCAACCTCTGCTTTAAATACAGTCAGTGACTTGGCCTCTACAACTGTCTGTGGCAATGAATTCCACAGGTTCACCTCCCCCTGGCTAAAGAAATTCCTCCTCATCTCTGCCCTTCTACTCTGAGACTGTGCCCTCAGGTCCGAGACTCCCCCACTACAGGAAATATGGAGGAAAAAGTCTGCATGGAGAAGGTTGTAGGCACAGGGGCCTGCTTGTGTGCTGAACCACACTGTGGCTAAGCTTGCTCAGAACTCTAAAGAGTCTCAAAGATTCCCCACCCTCTGTGCAAGAAATTTTTCCTCATCTCAGTCCCGAGTGGTCAACACCTGCTGGTTTCAGATCTTTCAACACGTGGAACCATGGTCTCCCCATTCACACTCTTACCTGGTAATAGCACGACACTATCACATGCTGGGGCATCGCAGTTCAGAGTTCAGAGTTCAGCTCCGCATCCCATGATTCCCGTGAGCACGTGGGTTTCCTCCCAGGTGCTTCAGTTTCCTCCCACAGTCCAAAGGCGTTCTGGTTAGTACGTTAATTAGTCAGTGTGATTAGGCAGGTTGCAGGGCAGGGCAGCTCAGTAGGCTGGAAGGGCCTTTTCTTGAGCCGTGTCTCTAAACAAATAAATTATTAAATTACAGAGCTAACCAGTTAGTTTCTGCTGTGTATATGGTGATGGAACGGTATTGTGGTGAATAGACCACTTACATCACAGGGCCAGAGTCTTTTGCAAACTGGCTTAGGTATGTTACACCACCTCTACTCTCCAAATTAAAGCAAAGATAAAATCTAGTTCTCCTTTAAGGACAGAACTCACTTAAAGTTCATATAAAGGGGGATGATGTGTAGAGAATTTTAAGCATTAAATACTGAATTTAATTTCTGTGTGAATTGTTAATAGTTCTGGTTGCAATCCCACATCCTGTTTTCTTAACAATCTCTCACCACCCTGTAGGCCGCAGGCTGCGCTTGTGGCTGGTTAGTTCCAGAACAGAAAAAAGAGTTTTTTTTTCTCTGTGACCTTTTCTAAATAAAATTTTAATTTTATGCTGAATAACTCGGTCACTGTTAACTTGTGAGAAGCAGGGCCAGTGAAGAGCAGAGAGCATGGTGGAATCTAAGAGCCTTTCTCCTTGAGATTATTTCTGTCCATTCCACTGTGCAATGATGGCTGCTTTACTTGGAAAGTCATGCCTTCAAGTCATTGAGCCTGTGGTTTTCCTAGAATCTCATCAAATTAAATAGCAAAGGTCACGGCTGCTAAATTTACAAGGCACTGACTTTGTGAGTAAAAATATCAGAGTACAAGCTGAACTAGTGAGAACACAAATGATGTTTTCAGAGACTAGGAAAGGAAAATCATCCATTGTCATATAAAGCTATACAGTCCAGGAAAGGGTACTTAAGATCTTGTCCATGACAACATTTTTGCCATCTACACTAATCCCTGCACGAGGTCCATATCCTTCCGTGTCTTGTTTAATTAAATATCTGTCTAAATGCCTTTTAGATGTTCAAAGTTCAAAGTAAATTTATTCTCAAAGTACGTATATGTTAGAATATACTACCCTGAGCTTCATTTTTTTTGCAGACATTCACAGTAGGACAAAGACATGCAATAGAAGCAACGAAAAACACCGCACAAAGATGGACAAACAACTAATGTGCAAAAGAAGACGAAGTGAGCCAATGCAAAAGTAAGTAAATAAATATTATTGAGAATGTGAGTCTTAGAGTCCTTGAAAGCAAGTTCATAGGTTGTGGAATCACTTCAGAGTTGAGGTGAGTTACGTGTAGTTGGGGCAGCAAGGTAGTGCAGAGGTTAGAACAACCCTTTACAGTATCAGTGGCTCGGGTTCAATTCCCACTGTCGCCCGTAAAGAGTTTGTACGTTCTCCCCCGTGACCGTGTGGGTTTCTTCCAGATGCTCCAGTTTCCTCCCACAGTCCAAAGATGTACCAGTTTGTAGCTGAGTTGGTCATTGTAAATTGTCCCGTGATTAGGCATGGGTTAAATTGGGGGAAGTGCTGGGCGGCGCAGCTCGAAGGGCCTGTTCCGCGCTGTATGTCAATAAATAAATTTTAAAATGTGATGATGATGACAGGTTCTTCACTTGCGAAGATCAGGAGGGAAGAAGAGTCCTCAGGAGCGACGGCACGATCGTTGGTGCCTGCAGAGGCCAATCCTGGACCTGCAGACTCTGGAGCAGCATGGACACGCAAACACCTGGAATGCAGGCGCTTGGATAGTCGGATCCTTCCTGCGTCTCCTCTTCCCTTCAGCAATCGCCCTTCTGGATTCCTCAAAATTCCTGGCTGCTCCGTGGATCAGCGGTCTCTGTCACAAGCCAGCTGCTGCCAGTCATTGACCTGAGAGAGATGCTGCTACTTGCTATTTGTACCTCTTACACGGAACACCACCACCTCTCTTGCCCTGAGAGACAGTTCTCCGCAGAGGACTGCTTTCAGTAACCTGGAGTTGTCCATGCGAGACACATGGCCTGAGCACCAAGCTGCTTTCAATGCTTGGAAATTGAGCCTTCTCCAGGATCTCGGTGTTGGAGACACCATCCTGCCCGCTGATACCCATGATGGGCCGGAGGCAGTCACTGATGGAAGAGCTCCAGGCTTTGGAGCTGTATAGTGGTGTGGTGACAATGGCGGCCCGGTACACCTGGATCTTTGTGGACAGACGCAGCTGGTGCTTCTTCTACACACATTTTCAGAGGTGCCCAAAGGCACTGCTGGCTCTGGTGAGTCGATTGTCAACGTCCCTTACTACAGGAATGTCATTGGAGGTTTAAAATCTGCGTTTTCCTTCTCCTAGGTGGGCTGCCGTCCAAGGCTGACGAGTCCCACCTGCCTGAAGCAACTGGTTATGAGGCGCCAGTGGTCCGCCTTCGTCCCTTCTCTTGTCAGGAGAAACAGTTCCAACGGGCCTAGTAGTTAATCCAATGAGAAGGCCAAGAATTGGACTCAGTTGTCAGAGGCTGTTAGAGACTCACGCCATTTGAAGCACTCTATAGGTAGTGGGAGCCTATGACAACCTTAGGAACCATATACTACCTTAGCTTCATAATCTTGCAGGCAAGAACAACAGAACAAAGAAATAGAACAGAATCAATGAAAAACTATGACAAACAACCAATCTGCAAAAGACAACAAACTGTGCAAATACAAAAAGAAAAAAAAATTAGTGAATAATATTGAGCACATGAGTTTTAGAGTTCTTGAGAGTGAGTCCATAGGTTGTGGAATTAGTTGAGTGTTGAGGTGAGTGAAGTTATCCACGCTGGTTTAGGAGCCTGATGGTTGAGGGGTGATACCTGTTCCTGAGCCTGGTGGTGTGGGAGCTAAGCCTTAGATCCCACACTAGTGAGAAGAGAGCATGGCCTGGATGGTGGAGATCCTTGATAATGGAGGCTCCTGTTGCAGCACATTTTGTAGATGTGTTTCTGTAATGTTTTGCATATATAACTCTAGCAACTCCTCAGCCAATGAGTTCTAAATATAACCAATTCTCTGTGTTTAAACAAAATTCCCCTCAAATCCCCTTAGAATTCCACTTTCCAACTCTCTGCTCAACTTTCTGAATGATTATATCCTGTTGAAGCCCCAGGCAATCTTTCTCACTATCCACAGCTCAGCCAACTGGTTACTGACTAATCATACCTCCTACATTCGCATACACATCATTAGTATACACTCAATGGCCACTGAGTGTATCTCCGTGGTCTTCTGCTGCTGTGGCCCGTCCACTTCCAGGTTCAACATCTTGTGCATTCAGAGATGCTCTTCTGCACACCACTGTTGTAACGTGTGGTTATATGAGTTACTGTCGCCTTCCTGTCAGCTTGAACCAGTCTGGCCATTCTCCTCTGACCTCTCTCATTAACGAGGCACTTTTCACCCACAGAACTGCCACTCACAGGATTTTTTTTGCTTTTCACACCATTTCTTGTAAACTCTAGAGATTACATGTAGAGAGTTCCACATGCCTGTTTATAGGATTGATCGTGGAAAACCATGCTTCTAGGAATTAATCTTGCATGCCGTATGCTTGCCTGTGGCATCACTTCCACTGATGCCCAGTCAGACTTGTGTCCCTCTCCATCTCCATGGGTAGAGACCAGGGAGAGTTGGTCATGTCACTTTACAGCCAGGTGATGCTCATGGATCCTTCTGGATAGTTTTCGCCCAGAATGGCCACCATAACATTTGCTGAAGTCCCCACATTGGATTTTGTAGACCACATTGGTTTTGTCCAATAGCTTGGTTTGCTCTTTAGGTCTGCAGAGCACTCTCCTCAATATTGCTGTTGGTTTATGCATGACCAAAATTCCATGTTCTTGGAACTAGAATATTTCTAGAAGCATGGTTCTCGCCAAACAATTCTATAAACCGACACATAGACCTCGATCCCACTTATAAGCCAATGCGGGCAAAATTCCAGACCACGCATAGCGTTTGCCATGCAACCAATTAGCAACAAGACCTCTTCCCTACATCACAATTGGGTTTCCATAGTGACAAGCAATCAGCTGATTGATAAGTATATAAAGGAAGACACACCACAACTAACATTAAGCTGGGTGCCAACCGCAGTAAAACAAGAAGAAGATGAAGAAGAAGGACTAACAGCGCACTGATGATGTCTCCTCATACATGACATAAGCTTTGAAGATGGATTGCAAAGATCGGAGAACAACTCAGGCCAACCTTCAACCACCAGAGCTACATATTTTCCGAGTTATTTCCAATATATGTACTTTGATAATAAGCAACACACATCAAAGTTGCTGGTGAATGCAGCAGGCCAGGCAGCATCTCGAGGAAGAGGTACAGTCGACGTTTCGGGCCGAGACCCTTCGTCAGGACTAACTGAAGGAAGAGTTAGTAAGAGATTTGAAAGTTGGAGGGGGAGGGGGAGATCCAAAATGATAGGAGAAGACAGGAGGGGGAGGGATGGAGCCAAGAGCTGAACAGGTGATTGGCAAAGGGGATATGAGAGGATCATGGGACAGGAGGCCTAGGGAGAAAGACAAGCGGGGGGGGGGAACCAGAGGATGGGCAAGGGGTATATTCAGAGGGACAGAGGGAGAAAAAGGAGAGAGAGAGACAGAATGTGTGTATAAAAATAAATAACGGGTGAGGTACGAGGGGGAGGTGGGGCATTAGCAGAAGTTAGAGAAGTCGATGTTCATGCCATCAGGTTGGAGGCTACCCAGACGGAATATAAGGTGTTGTTCCTCCAACCTGAGTGTGGCTTCATCTTTACAGTAGAGGAGACCGTGGATAGACATGTCAGAATGGGAATGGGTTGTGGAATTAAAATGTGTGGCCACTGGGAGATCCTGCTTTCTCTGGCGAATTAATATGTGTGGCCACTGGGAGATCCTGCTTTCTCCGGCGAATTAAAATGTGTGGCCACTGGGAGATCCTAATTAAAATGTTGCTTGAATTTCCAGCATCTGCAGAATTCCTGTTGTTTGCAACTTTGATAATAACTTTACTTTGAACTTTGAACTAATCCAGAAATTTAACTGTGTTACTGCAAGCATATATATTATATCATGCACATTGTTTGCAGATTTGCCATACAAACATAAAACCTATGAACTTAGGTAATCAGTACAGAACAGTCCATTTAGTCCGTGATGTTTCTGCAGAGGTTTTAGACCATAAGACATAGGAGCAGAATTGGTCATTCAGCCTTTCGAATCTGCTCTCGCTTTCCTTTATGGCTGATCCCTCTCAACCCCATTCTCCCGGGCCTTCTCCCCATAATCTTTGACGCCCTTACTAACCAAGAACCTATCAACCTCTGCCTATAAGACACCGCAAGACTTGGCTTCCACAGCCGTCTGTGAAAATGAATTCCACAGATTCACCACCCTCTGGCTAGGATCCTATTTCCTCATCTCTGCTCTAAATGGATGTCCCTCCATTCTGAGGGTATGTACTCTGGTCCTAGACTTCCTCATTATAGGAAGCATCCTCTCCACATCCACTCTATCTAGACCTTTCAATATCTGATAGGTTTCAATGAGATCCTCCCCCATTCCTCTACTTCCAGTGAGAACAGGCCCAGATTCATATATGACTCCTCATTCGTAAGGCCAGTGATGTTGTGGGGATGAAACTGGACTCTCTGACGGTGGTGTCTGAAAAGAGGATGCTGTCCAACCTGCATGCCATCTTGGACAATGTCTCCCATCCACTACATAATGTACTGGGTGGGCACAGGAGTACATTCAGCCCGAGACTCATTCCACCGAGATGCAACACAGAGCATCATAGGAAGTCATTCCTGCCTGTGGCCATCAAACTTTACAACTCCTCCCTTGGAGGGTCAGACACTCTGAGCCAATAGGGCTGGTCCTGGACTCATTTCCATCTGGCATAATTTACATATTATTATTTAATTATTTATGGTTTTATATTGCTATATTTATACTCTATTCTTGGTTGGTGCAACTGTAACGAAACCCAATTTCCCTCGGGATCAATAAAGTGTGTCTATCTATATATTAACCCTTTCATTCCTAGGTTCCTTCTCATAAACTTCCTCCTCTTTTAATCTATTCTAAGATCAATCTAACCCTTCTCTCCCACATGGCCCTCCATTTTTCTTTCATCCAATGTCCCCAATGTATCTGGCTTTACCACGTACCCGCCAGTCTCTGTGTAACAGCCCTACACTCTCCTCCAATCATCTTAAAGTTATGCCTTGCTTTATTAGTGATTTTTGTCCTGGGAAAAGGTCTCTAACTGCTCACTTGATCTATGCCTCTTATCACCATGTACGCCTCTATCAAGTCACCTCATATCCTCCTTCTCGCCAAACAGTAAAGCCCCAATCTATCCTCATAAGACATGTTCTATCATCGAGGCAGTATCCAGGTAAATCTACTCTGCACCCTTCCTAAAGCTTCCCCATCCTTCCTATATTAAGGCAACCAGAACAGAACACAGTATGCCAAGTGTAGTCTAACCAGGGTTTTACAGAGCTGCAAAGGGCCATGCAACTTGGGTTATATCCGTTTTTGAGACCATGTTTCATTGTCACCGCAATATTACCTTGCAGTAAAGTTATTTCCCATGGTAAGGGAATCTAGGACAAGAGGGCATGACTTCACGATTGAAGGACATCCATTTAGAACAGAGCTGTGGAGAAATTATGTTAGGCAGAGGGTGGTAAGTCTGTGGAATTTGTTGCCATGAGCGGCTGTGGAAGCCAAGTTATTGGGTGCATTTAAGGCTGAGATAGATAAGCTCTTGATTAGCCAGGGCATCAAAGGGTATGGGGAGAAAGCAGGGGAGTGGGGATGACTGGAAGAATTGGATCAGCCCATGAGTGTTTGGCAATGGCCTACTTCTGCTCCTGTATCTTATGGTTCCTGAACTCATTCTCCTGACTAATGAAGAACAGCGCACTATACGTCTTAACACTTCATCAGTTTAGCCTAGGACCTGAACAGAACACATTAATCCCAAGGGACTTCAACGTCTGTTCAATAGCTGCATGAGTATGGGCTTCTACCTTTTGATATTTACCAGCAGTTCACCCACAACTGAGTAGATGTGGTGACAAAGAAACATAGGCACATGAGAAACTCCAGGCTACACAGGGAAGAATCCAAGTTCAAGTTTAATTGTCATTCAACCTTACACTTGAATGCAGCCTTAAAGTAAATATTCAGAAGGAAAATGTTTTCTGGATGGTGTTTGATGCCTCCGGGCCTGCATTAGCTGGAGCTTAGAGGAACGAGAGGGTGAGGGAGAGTGATCTTATTGAAACCCCTCAGATATAGAACATAGAACATAGAACATAGAATAGTACAGCACAGTACAGGCCCTTCGGCCCACAATGTTGTGCCGACACTCAAACCCTGCCTCCCATATGCCCACACCTTAAATTCCTCCATATACCTGTCCAGTAGTCTCTTAAACTTCACTAGTGTATCTGCCTCCACCACTGACTCAGGCAGTGCATTCCACGCACCAACCACCCTCTGAGTAAAAAACCTTCCTCTAATATCCCCCTTGAACTTCCCACCCCTTACCTTAAAGCCATGTCCTCTTGTATTGAGCAGTGGTGCCCTGGGGAAGAGGCGCTGGCTATCCACTCTATCTATTCCTCTTATTATCTTGTACACCTCTATCATGTCTTCTCTCATCCTCCTTCTCTCCAAAGAGTAAAGCCCTAGGTCCCTTAATCGCTGATCATAATGCATACTCTCTAAACCAGGCAGCATCCTGGTAAATCTCCTCTGTACCCTTTCCAATGCTTCCACATCCTTCCTATAGTGAGGCGACCAGAACTGGGTACAGTACTCCAAGTGTGGCCTAACCAGAGTTTTATAGAGCTGCATCATTATATCGTGACTCTTAAACTCTATCCCTCGACTTATGAAAGGTAACACCCCATAAGCTTTCTTAACTACCCTATCCACCTGTGAGGCAACTTTCAGGGATCTGTGGACATGTACCCCCAGATCCCTCTGCTCCTCCACACTACCAAGTATCCTGCCATTTACTTTGTACTCTGCCTTGGAGTTTGTCCTTCCAAAGTGTACCACCTCACACTTCTCCGGGTTGAACTCCATCTGCCACTTCTCAGCCCACTTCTGCATCCTATCGATGTCTCTCTGCAATCTTCGACAATCCTCTACACTATCTACAACACTACCAACCTTTGTGTCGTCTGCAAACTTTCCAACCCACCTTTCTACCCCCACATCCTGGTCGTTAATAAAAATCACGAAAAGTAGAGGTCCCAGAACAGATCCTTGTGGGACACCACTAGTCACAATCCTCCAATCTGAATGTACTCCCTCCACCATGACCCTCTGCCTTCTGCAGGCAAGCCAATTCTGAATCCACCTGGCCAAACTTCCCTGGATCCCATGCCTTCTGACTTTCTGAATTGAAAGGCCTAGAGTAGTCATGGAGAGGATGTTTCCTGTAGTGAAGGGAATCTATGACCAGAGGGC
The DNA here is from genome assembly GCF_963921235.1 of Mobula hypostoma. Lineage (NCBI taxonomy): Eukaryota > Metazoa > Chordata > Chondrichthyes > Myliobatiformes > Myliobatidae > Mobula > Mobula hypostoma. The sequence goes on from NC_086107.1 coordinate 111,343,025, forward strand.
ACAGCCTCAGAATACAAGGACATCCCTCTAGAACAGAGGTGAGGAGGAATTTCTTTAGCCAGAGTGTGGTGAATCTGTGGAATCCATTGCCACGAATGACTGTGGAGGTTAAGTCACTAGGTATATTTTAAGTGGAGGTTGTTAGATTCTTGATTAGTAAGGGCATCAGGGTTATAGAATCTCAGGGTTATACGTGGTGACATGTATGTACTCTGATAATAAACTTGACTTTGACTTTGAGAGACCAAAAGGAAATCCAAAGTTTTTCATGAACACAAGAGATTCTGCAGATATCTTGAACAACGCAGGCAAAATGCTGGAGGAACACAACAAGTCAGGCAGCGTCTATGGAAGGGAATAAACAGTCGATGTCTCAGGCTGAGCCCTTTCAAAGTTCAAAGTAAATGTATTATCTAAATACGGATATGTCACCACATTCTACCCTAAGATTCATTTTCCTTCAGGCATTCTCAGTAAGACAAAGAGATACAGCAGAGATAATGATAAATTACACAGAAAGATTGACAAAAAACAATGTGCAAAAGAAGACAAACTATGCAAATACAATTAATAATAATAAATATTTAGATAGATAAATAAATAATAAGCATGATACAGTCCGCAGATGCTGGAAATCTAGAGCAACACACGCACAAAATGCTGGAGGAACTCAACAGGTCAGGTCTACGGAAATGAATAAATAGTCGACGTTTCAGGTTGAGACCCTTCTTCAAGGGCTAGAAAGGATGGGGAAGGACAGCAGAATAAAAAGGTGGAGGTGGGGGTGGAAAGAGGAAAGCTAGAAGGTGATAGGTGAAGCCAGGTAGGTGGGAAAGGTAAAGGGTTGGAGGAGAAGGAATCTGATGGGAGGAGAGTGGACTGTAGGAGAAAAGGAAGGAGGAGAGTCAGCAGGGGGAGGCGATAGGCAGATGAGAAGAGGTAAGAGGCCGAAGTGGGGAATTGAAGAAGAGGGGAGCGGGAGGGATTTTTTAACCTGAAGGAGAAATCGATACTCATGCCATCAGATTGGAGGCTGCCCAGGTGGACGATAAAGGTGTTGCTCCTCCACCTTGAGGTTGGCCTCATCATTGCCCAAGAGGAGGCCATGGACTGTACATGTCAGAATGGGAATGGGAATGGGGCTGGAAATTAAAATGTTGGGCCAACAGAAAGTCTCGTTTTTGGTAGATGGAGTGGAGGTACTCAACAAAGTGGTCCTCCAATTTACAATGTGTCTGACCAATGCAGAGGAGGCTGCGTTGGCAGCACCGGACACAATAGTCAACACCAGCAGGTTTCACAGGTGAAGTGTTGCCTCACCTGCAGGATATAAATAAAAATGTCTTAGAACATGTGTTATAGAGTCTTGAAAGTTAGTTCATAGGTCATCATCGGGACTCCTGCTGCAAATCCAAAGCTTTTGTCCTGCTTTCCACTCCAGAAATTCATCTATTATTTTTCATCTTTGACACACATCTGTATACCAGTGAACCCCTTGATTTTTTTTTTCATTCTGTATCCTATAAGTTTTTATAAGTTCTGATAAGGAAACTAGGCCATATCTAACCACAGTGCATCTTTACAGTGTTTCTTAGTATTTGATTCTATCTGTTCCTGGAAGTTCCTTTAATAGATAAAGCAGTTTCTACAAGCCACAGAGTTCAAAGATAATCTGTTATAATGCACTGTTACCCTAGCCTAGTTAGATTGTTTGGTGATAATATTTAAAGGGGAGGTTTGTCGTCCACATTGTTAGTCCATAGACTTCATCAGAAACTCAGGTGATTTTTTTTTTTGCTAAACGAGCTTTGGCTTATGTCAGATGTGGAAGGAAGAATATTCAGTTCTGTGCAGTTCACGTTTAATTGTCATTCAAACATATATGTATGCAGCCATATGAGCCACTGAGCCCGAACTGGTTCCCCTTAAGAGCAATCCATATTGTCCCAGTCTCCTACACCTTCCTCATATCTGTGCAATTACTTTCTCCTCCAATTATTTATCTACGTTGGGGAGTATTCTGGAGGTATGTGAATATAACAGATATTAATTCAAGAAGAACCAGTCTTCAGTTCTTATTGTAAACTGAAGTTAAACTGGCCCACAGACAATGAGACATTTGCACAGGTGTCAGACAATGGGGTAATGTTAATTGCCCTGCAGTCATACAAGCAACTATGGGTTTTAGTAATTTGCACCATTATAATTAAGTCTAGTGAAGCTTGCAATTAGAAAAGGTATTTGAACATTCAGAAGCATTTCCCACTGTAGATATACAATTCAAAGGAAGCATTGTCAACCCAAAATATAGAGGCAAGCAATGTCATTGCAATCGTATTGAATCACCTGCTGTCACCATTGATCTTAAAGGGTATAGAAGTGTGATGTACCTTTGGGTTTGTGAGACTCTACTGAGAGTGTCTCCAGATTGACGCCTGCTTGTTGTGATGAATATAGACTTCTATATAAGACCATATGATATGGGAGCAGAATGAGGCTACGTGGCCCACCGAGTCTGTTCCACCATTTCATCATGATTGATCCATTTTCCCTCTCTGCCCCAGTCTCCTGCCTTCTCCCCACATCCCTTCATGCCCTGAGCAGTCAAGAACCTATCAACTTCTGCCTTAAATATACCCAATGACTTGGCCTCCACAGCTCTCTACGGCAATGAATTCCACATATTCACCACTCTCTTGCTAAAGAAATTCCTCCTCATCTCCATTCTAAAAGGACACCCTTCAAATCTGATGCTGTGTCCACTGGTCTTAGACTTCCCCACCTTTGGAAACATCCTCTCCACATCCACTCTATCTAGGCCTTTCAACCTTCGATAGACCCCCGCCCCAACACACACACACGCACACACTTCCGAAATCCAATGAGTACAGTCCCAGAACTTTCTTTGGTCGACGGGTCAGTAAGTGGGGGAAAGGCTGGTGGCAAAGGAATTGGAAGACAGATAAGAAATGCCTCCTTTTATCCATATGGAAGCACAAGAGGCTGCAAATGCTGGAACCCAGAGCAATACACAATACACAGGATGATTTCAGCAGATCCAGCAGTGTCTATGGAGGGTAATGGACAGTTGATGTTGTTGGTGGATAATCTGTCTTCTCTGAGATGGAGACAGAGAGATCAGGAGAGTGAAGAGAGGTGTCAGAGAAGGACCAAGTGAATTTGAAGGAGGGGTGAAAGTTGCTAGCCAAGTTGATGAGATGGAGGCAGACTGCTTTTAAAATAATATCCATTCACCTTTAGGCTGAAGTTGGCTGTCCATTTCCCTTCATAGATGCCACTCCTGCCTTCTTCCTTCATTCATTCATGCCCTGACTGATCAACCTCTTCACTAGCTTCAACGTCTCTCTGGTGACATTTGGGGGCTTACCTGGGATGCTGTTGAGAAGACTTTCTACCCAATGGCCTTGAATGAATGTTCAGTACATTACAGGACAGGTACCATGCTTAGAATCAGTTTCTCTTTACTTAAACCCATTGAATAAGTCTGTAATATTGAATACAAAGCCAATGTATATAAACAGGGAATTTTAACTGTAAGTACGATAGCATAGCAGTTAGTGCAACCTCATTACAGCATGGGGTATCGGAGTTCGGAGCTTGACTCCAACTTCATCTGTAAGAAACCTGTATATCCTTTCCATAAACACGTGCATTTCCTTCCGGATGCTCCGGTTTCCTCCCACAGTCCAAAGACATTCTGCTTAGTGGATTAAATGGTCACAATACAGTACATTGTCCTGTGATTGGACTACGGTTGAATCAGTGGGTTGCTGGGCTCTTTGGGCTGGAAGAGCCTATGGCCTGCTGTATCTCTAAATAAATAAATTCTGTTTTTGTGTAGATAGGCCACAAGGCTCTGGACAGACTTTAACTTTAATAAACAGGTATATTATTTTCTTATTGTTACATGTAGTGAAAACTTTGTTTTGTATGTTAGCTATACAAATCATATATGTGGGCACGTGGCCAAGTGGTTAAGGCTTTCGACTAGTGACCTGAAGGTCGTGAGTTCGAGCCCCAACCGAGGCAGTGTGTTGTGTCCTTGAGCAAGGCACTTAGCCACACAGTGCTCTGCGACGACACTGGTGCCAAGCTGTATCAGCCCTTGCCCTTCCCTTGGACAACATCAGTGTCGTGGAGAGGGGAGACTTGTAGCATGGGCAACTGCTGGTCTTCCATACAACCTTGCCCTGGAGAGTGAAGACTTTCCAGGCACAGATCCATGGTCTCGCAAGACTAACGGATGCCTTAAGTATACAAATCATAAGTGAAAATGATAACAGAATGCAGAAGAAAGCGTTGCAGTTACAGAGGAACTGCTGTGCCGGTAGATAATAAGATGCAAGGTTTAATGATGTAGATTGTGAGGTCAAGAGCCCATTTTATGAGGGGGCCATTCAATAGCTTTATAACTGCAGAGAGGGGGCACGGTAGCATAGGAGTTAGCATGACGCTTTGCAGAACCAACGGCCCGGGTTCAGTTCCCACTGTTGCCTGTAAGGAGTTAGTGTGTTCTTCCCGTAACCGTGTGAGTTTCCTCCAGGTACTCCAGCTTCCTCCCACAGTCCAAAGACATGCTAGTTGGTAGGTTAATCGGTCATTGTAAACTGTCCCGTGATTAGACTATGGTTAAATCGGGGGGCGGGGGGGTGGTGGTAGGCGGGAGTGTGCAGGGCGGTGCAGTTGGTAGGGCCAGAAGGTCCTACTCCACGTTGTATCTCAATAAATAAACAAGATGTCCTTGAGCATGCTTTCAGGCTTTCGTATCTTTTGCCTGATGGGAGCGAAAGTGAGAATGAACGGAGTGAAGTGGGGTCTTTGAGTCCATTGGCTGATCTACCGAGGCAGTGAGAAGCGTGTACAGAGTCCACAGAGGCCGAACGGGAGGCTGGTTTCCTGAGGATTGGCATTTTGCTCATATATGGAGATACTTCAGAGAGCGGAGTTGGGGGCTCATCAAATTTGATGTGAAAGCACAAGTGGTATGTAATGTACGTAAGAACACAAGAAGTTCAGAGCAAACCATTTTTCCAAGGAGTTCATGCAATCAGCCCTGGTCTAATTTCCTCTTCTGTGCTACTTCTACACAGCCTTCAATACCCGGATTTTTCAGAAAAGTTTTGTTAAATAGCTTCAAAAACCCTATAAGTGCCTTCAAAGCCTTAAGACCATTAAGTCCATAAGATATAGGAGCAGAAGTAGGCCATTCAGCCCATCGAGTCTGCTCCGCCATTCAATCATGGGCTGATCCAATTCTTCCAGTCATCCCCACTCCCCTGCCTTCACTCCTTACCCTTTGATGCCCTGGCTAATCAAGAGCCTATCATTCTCTGCCTTGAATACACCCAATGACTTGGCCTCCACAGCCGCTCGTGACAACAAATTCCACAGATTTACCACCCTCTGACTAAAGTAATTTCTCCACATTCTATTCTAAATGGACATCTTTCAATCCTGAAGTTGTGCCCTCTTGTTCTAGACTCCTCTACCACGGGAAATAACTTTGCCATATCTAATCTGTTCAGGCCTTTTAACATTTGGAATGTTTCTATGAGATCCCCCTCCATTCTCCTGAACTCCAGGGAATACAGCCCAAGAGTTGCCAAATGTTTCTCATACGGTAATCCTCTCATTCCTGGAATCATTCTCCTGAATCTTCTCTGAACCCTTTCCAATGTCAGTATATCCTTTCTAAAATAAGGAGCCCAAAACTGCACACAATACTCCAATTGTGGTCTCACGAGTGCCTTATAGAGTCTCAACATCACATCCCTGCTCTTATATTCTATACCTCTAGAAATGAATGCCAACATTGCATTCACCTCCTTCACCACCGACTCAACCTGGAGCTTAACCTTAAGGGTATCCTGCAGAAGAACTCTCAAGTCCCTTTGCATCTCTGCATTTTGAATTCTCTCCCCACCTAAGTAATAGTCTGCCCGTTTATTTCTTCCACCAAAGTGCATGACCACACACTTTCCAACATTGTATTTCATTTGCCACCTCTTTGCCCATTCCCCTAAACTATCTAAGTCTCTCCGCAAGCTCTCTGTTTCCTCAACACTACCCGCTCCTCCACCTATCCTTGTACCATTGGCAAATTTAGCCACAAATCCATTAATCCCATAGTCCAAATCATTGATATATATTGTAAAAAGCAGCAGTCCCAACACCGACCCCTGTGGAACTCCACTGGTAGCCAGAATAGGATCCCTTTATTCGCACTCTCTGTGTTTAGGATCTGGGGCTTTCCCAGCATATATAACTCATAAACTCTTCTCGGGCTTCCAGCCGGGTCTAGGTGTCAATTTTAACCAAAGTTTCGATGACAAACTCTGCCATCTTCATCAGGGACGTCTAGTCTGGAATGTCTGATACGCAATGACCAAAGAATTGACTTCGGTAGCATAGAACTACTCTGCTGTGCTAATGGCTTTTGGGACTGCTTGATGAAGGAACCCATGAAATAAGACGAGAGAATAAAAATTTCAACAAAGATGAAGATCTCATTCTAAGTAAGAACTAGAATATGATTTTAAACAAGGTGGGACAGTGGAAACCTGATTCGTTGAGGACTAACCAATCAGGATAGACAGACAACAGGAGCTGAGTATATATACCACCAGACTGGACATAGACATCATCCCTGATGAAGATGGTGGATTTTGTCATCGAAACATTGGTTAAAATTGATACCTGGACCCCAGTTGGAAGCCCAAGAAGAGATTATGTGCCTTTGGATGATCATCTGCTTTTGAAATACTCACAAAGTGCTGCAGGAACTCGGCAAGCCAGGCAGAATTTATGGAGAGGAATAAACAGATGATGTTTTGGGCCAAGACCCTTCCATTCAATTCAATTCAAGTTTAATTGTCATTGGATTGTCATTGATTGTACCAACAGTCACACACAGCACAAAGCACTCAGAGCACATACAAGAGAGTGAACACATGTAAGATATCGTTAAAATAGAGCCACACAGAAAATGTCAAGACCCTGAGTCTGTGAAATCTGCAGTTGAACACAATACAGCTTGTTTTCTGCCGAGCGAACCTGGGGGTCAGCACTGACTCCAGCTTGGATGCTGCACCACAGCGCCCCCCAGTGGAGCACACTGCCTTCAACGCCTCTCTCCTGCTGGCTGTAAACAGATGACACCGCAGCTTGAGGCCTAGTCCTCGCTATCACCGAGGCCAGGCAGCTTCCTTGCTCGACCTGCTGAGTTCCTCCATCCTTCAGTGTGTGTTGCTCTGGATTTCCAGCATCTGCAGAATCTGTTGTGCTTATAGTCTGCTTTTTACTCCTCTTACCAAAGTGCATGACCTCACAGTTCTCCATGCTAAACACCATCTGCCAACAATTTGCCTGTATACTAAATTTATCCTGTTCCAGAGCTCAATTAACCTCATTGCAATGTGTCCACTCACCTACTTTTGTGTCATTGGCAAATTTGGATATCGTACAAAACCCCTTCATTGCTCACTGATGTAAATAATGACTAATGTGGGTTAAGAAATGATCCTGGGGGAATTCCACTGGACAGTCTTCCAATCTTCCAATCTGGGAAAGAGCCATTTATTCCAACATTCTGTATCCTATCTAATAATCAACCTTCAATCCATTCTAACACACTTAAACCTTAAGAAAATAAGACATAGGAGCAGAATTAGGCCATTCGGGCAATCAAGTCTGCCCTGCCATTCTATCATGGCTGATTTTAAAGTTCGATGTTCAAAGTTCAAAGTGCATTTATTATCAAAGTATGTATGTATTATACAACCTTGAGATTTGTCTTCTGACAGGCAGCCACGGAACAAAGAAACCCAAAAGAAGCCATTAACAAAAGGTCCAATGTACAGAGAGGAAAGAAAACATCGTGCAAACAATAACCACAGGAAAATAGTGTTCTGAACTGAAGTCCGCAAAGAGAGTCCGATAGATCAGCGTAGTTCACCGCAGAGCCGAGTGGCGGAGCGGTGATCTGAATTGGCCCGTTCCTCGCCTCTGGTCTCAACGCCCTAACCTTTTCAATCTGGCCTAGCACCTGAATCTCCACCCAGACATTGAGTTCAGTCGCCTCAGTGTACCCTGACACCTGGACACCGCTGCTTTGATACGGCTTGTGACTGACCTCCCAGATTCAGCTTAAAGCTCCACCCTCTCAATTCCATAAACCTTTGATGTCCTGACTTATCAAGATCTCATCAACCTTCGCTTTAAATATACTCCATGACTTGGCCTCCACAGCAGACTGTGGCAATGAATTCCACCGATGCACCACCCACTGGCTGAAGAAATTCCTCCTCGTCTCTTTCCTATATGGGCATCCCTCCACTCTGAAGTTGAGCCTTCTGACTTTAGAATCACCCACAATGGGAGCCGTCCTCCCCACTTCCACTATCCAGTCCCTTCAATATTTGATTCACTTCCCCAACACCATAAACTCTTACATACATGTATGACTTGGCCACCTTTCTGACAACTATTGATATGGTTTGGAAAGTTGTTTCGATCAGCTAAAATTCAAGGAATCCTGCAATGGATGAGTTGTAATGCAGGGTTTCAACCTGAAATGCTAATAGTTTCTTTGAATCAAATGCTGATTTAAAGATTTTTAAAGATTCACTTTATTTGTCACATGCACATCGAAACATTATAACCATATAACCATATAACAATTACCGCACGGAAACAAGCCATCTCGGCCCTTCTAGTCCGTGCCGAACTCTTACTCTCATCTAATCCCACCGACCCGCACTCAGTCCATAACCCTCCATTCCTTTCCCGTCCATATAGCTGTCCAATTTAACTTTAAACGACAACATCGAACCTGCCTCAACATTGAAACATACAGTGTGTTGTAACACACAAAATGCCGGAGGAACTCAGCAGGTCAGGCATCATCTATAGGGAGGGGGTGGTGGGAATAAGCAGTCGCGGTTTGGGTCGAGACCATCTGTCAGGACTGGGCTGATGAAGGGTTGTTAATTCCCCTCCATAGATGCTGCCTGACCTGCTGAGTTCGTCCAGCATTTTGAGTGTGTTGCTCTGGATCTCCAGCATCTGCTGAACCCCCTGGGTTTCTGAAATGTGTGGTTTATTTACTTATTTCAAAGGTTTCAAAGGTACATTTAATGTCAGAGAAATGTATACAACATACAACCTGAAGTGCTTTTTCATCCACGAAAACAGAGGAGTGCCCCAAAGAATGAATGACAGTTAAATGTTAGAACCCCAAAGTGCCCCCCCCCAGCTCCCCTCCCTCCCGCACGTAAGTGGCAGCAAGCAACAATCCCACCCCCCCCCCCACCGGCAAAAAAACAGTGTCGGCACCCGCCACTGAGCACGCGAGCGTGAGCAAAGAAACAGCAAAGACACAGACTTGCAGTACTCCAAAGACTATGCGTTCACCCGGTATTCGACATACCACAGGCTCTCTCTCTCTCTCTCCCCCTAATAAGTGAGAAAGAGATGTCTCCATTTCACAATTTTTCTTCTTTTGCACATTATTTGTCAGTTGTTACGTATGGTTTTTAAGAAGTTCTATTGTATTTACTTATTTTTCTGTTAAAGCCTGCAAGAAAATGAATCCCAAAGTAGCTTATGGTTACATATTGAGCCCTCCGTTGGTCAGGGCTAACCATGGATGTTGTGTCCTAGCTGTCTAGATACACAAGCCAGGGCAGTACGATATGGAGAGCAAGTTGTTACCCATATAGCAGGCTCCATCTCTCCACGCATCTGATGAACCCAAAGCAACGGCAGAGACTGATCCAGTTTGACACCAGCAATATTGCAGTTGTCAGTCAGCACTGAACTAAAATGTAGAGCTGCCTTAGGGACTCCAGCTTTGTGATTTAACCCTCACTGCACGGGATCGAAGTTAGATGCAGAGAATTGTAAAATTAGTCTGCTCCAGCTAGGCCACTAGCCTCTATCGTATCCAGGACGTCTTTAAGGAACGATGCCTCAAAAAGGTGGCGTCCATCATTAAGGACCCCCATCACCCAGGTCATGTCTTGTTCTCATTGTTACCATCAGGAACAAGGTACAGAAGCCTGAAAGCACACACTCAGTGATTCAGGAACGGCTTCTTCCCCTCTGCCATCCGATTTTTGAATGGACATTGAACCCACGGATACTACCTCACTACTTTTTTATTTCTATTTTTCCGCTATCTATTTAATTTAACTAATATGTATACACTTAAGGTGATTCACGGTATTTTTTCTCTCTATTACTATGTGTTACATTGTTGTGCAGCTGTGTAGTTGATAAATTTCTCAAGGTATGCCAGTGATAGAAACCTGATTCTGATTCTGATAAGCAGGAAGAAACACGACAGGCTGCCAGTGACGGACTTGGACAAGTATGTACGACGAGAATGGGAAAGCATTCTGCTTTGGGTGGAATGGATCCCTTCTGCCATTGATTTAACTGTTTTCAGCAGAAATCCAGTTTCCCTTTCTGCTGGAGGAGCCAACAACTCCTGGTTCAAAGATTGGGTAGTGCTGGCCATTGTCAAGGATGCCTTGGTTTCAGTAAGTTCAGCATCACTACGGTATACAGAGGATACAGGGGAGGAGGGGAAAGATTTAATTATCAGCTTGTTGAGGTGGATATGAAAGAATCGATGATGTACAAGAAGCATTTAATGTCTCTGGGCCTGTACTTGTTAGAATTCAGAAGGATAAGGAGGAAATCTCATTGAAACCTACTGTATACTGCAAGTTCTGGATAGAGTGGCCATGGAGACTTTGTGTCCATTAGTAGGAGAATCTAGGATCTGAGGGCAGAGCCTCAGGATTAAGGGAAACATCTTTCCAACTGAGATGAGAAGAATTTTTTTCAGCCAGCGGGGTGGTGAATCTGTGGAATTTGTTGCCATTACAGGGCAGTGGTGGTCAAGTCATCAGGGCAAAAATGATCCAGTGCTTTCATTAGGGCAGAGATGGTAGGTTCTCGATTAGTAAGTATTATGGGGAGACGGTGGGAGAATGAGATTGTAAAAAATAATCAGCTATGATTGACAGGTCCTCCAAGAGGACCACAGCCTTGTTGTTGGGTTTGGAGGCTTGTGTGCATCAATGGCCCGGAGAGCTATGCTGGCTGGAGTCAGAGCCTTGTGCTTTGACTCTTGGTAGGGTCCCCCAAGCCAAACAGGTCAAAGGGTAAAGGTCAGACTAAGAGTAGTCCACCGGTCCTTCAGGTCCTGGGCTAACAACCCTGATTGGTCAAAAAATATTGTTACGGAAACAACAAGGAAGAATCCTTCTTTATCTGTGTGCGACGATATGGACAGACAAACGTGGAGTACCTTCAATGTTGCCCTAAACGCCAATGGTGTAACAAGCAGTAAGTAAGTAATGAATGAATGGTGGAGCAGGCATGATGGGCTGAACGGACTGAATTTGCTGCTATAATTATTAATTTTATTTTATATATTTGTAGATACAGCACCCACCCACACCACCCAGCAACCCATCTATTTAACCCTGGTCTATTCACAGGACAATTTACAATGACCAATTACCCTACGAACTGGTAAGTCATTGGAATGTGGGAGGAAACTGGAGCACCCGGAGGAAACCCACGTAAGGTACAATCTCCTTACAGACGGCATCAGAATTGAACTGTGTACTCTGGAACAGCCCAAGCTGTAATAGCATCACACCCTACACCTTACGGTCTATGTTAAGGCTCTATGTGAAGAAAAGGGAATCCTTGTACAAAGTCTGATCATCTCTGATCAGAGGCAACATCTTTCATCAGAGATGTTAAACAAGAGAAAGCTTCTGCTGATTAGGTAAGCGCAATAATTTTAGTTTGCAGTCTGAGGCAGAACAAAGGGTTTTCAAGGTTTCCTGACCAACGATCATTGTTCAACCAAAATGGCCAAAGCTAGATTATCTAGTGATGAATCTTGTTTGTTCTTTGTGGGCAAATTGGTTGTGGTGTTTTATTTATCTATTTAATTACTCAGAGATACAATGTGGAACGGGACCTTCGAGCCACGCCACCCAGCAATCCCCCGATTTAACCCTAGCCTAATCACAGGACAATTTACAATGACCAATTAACCACCGAACAGTACGTTTGTGGACTGTGGGAGGAAACTGGAGCACTAGGAGAAAGCCCATGTGTTCCGTGGATGGGTAGTGTGAGGGGATCCAGGAGTGCCCCTATTAACTTTTGGAGAGAGACATTTATCGTTGATAGTTTGTTTGGAAAGGAGAGAGAGACAGAGTTATTTACCACCGATATGTTGCTTTTGAAAAGAGAGAGAGAGAGACGAAGATTAACAATTGGACTGTCACTTTAAGGCATTGGAAGTAACTTTGGATTTCTACTGAGTTTGGAGTTGGAGACAGCATCAAGCAGCTCGAAAGTTGCTATGGTGACCGAAGGCGGTGTTAGTTAATGGACACTCGATGTTATGATTTTCAGCACATTGTTGATGTTACTTTCAAGGACTTGTTGCCTGCTTGTACTCTTTTACAGATAAAGGAGGGAGGGACTCTTTGAATGACAGGTGATGCTCAGCCTGGTGAAATAAATGGGAGGTCAGATGATACAGACCTCAGGACACATGATCTGGACACTGAATGAGCATTGTTGTGCCCGCAGAGAAAGTAGGTTTTGGAGGATCGATCAGGCGGATCAATCCAAATTGCTATTCCACCGTGTGAAGAAGGGGTTGACTGGTGGGGAGTTGTCTATGTGTCCACCCTCGCCTGGGTGATAGCTCCACCACAGAAGACCGGTCCCCCGGTTAAAGTCACAGTCGGTGACTTGTGAAGGATTTCAGAGGACGACGAGAGGATTGACGGCATCAGCTCACCTGAAGAATCAACTCACTCTCTCTCTCTCCATCACTACTCAACTAAATACCACCAACTGAACTGAACTGAACTTTACTCAACCTCGTAAGACTGTACCTTTTTACCCCTAGACTTAAAGAAGCTTGGTTTTTCATACATATATATTCCACACTTACTTCTATATATAATCATTGCTAACCTGTTTGATTTATCTACATTTATATTACTGTATTGCGTAGTTACTAATAGATATTATTAGTTTATAGCAATACGAGACTCCAAAGTGTTTCCCATCTCTGCTGGTTCTTTATCCCCCTCACGAGGTACATGACAGTAGGTACAGACTCCGTACAGAGGACACTTCGAGCTGTAATAGCATCGTTCTAACCGCTACACCACCGTGGTGCCCAATTCTGCACATCGCAACAACATCTGTATGTTCATCATTACACAATACAGAGAGTGCCCTGAACCCAAGGCATTTGCACCCTTGGTGCCTTGGCTGACTGCTTATTCCCCGTCAAATAGGGAACCGTGTTTGGTCACGTCACCATGGGTAGTAACAAAGGGGCACAAATGTGACCGTGTGGTTTCCTCCGCGTGCTCCAGTTTCCTCCCACATTCCAAAGACGTACCGGTTAGCAGGTTAATTGGTCACATGGGCAGCGAGGATTCTTTGGGCTGGAAGGATCTGTTACTGTGCTGGATTTCTAAATAAAGTTTAAATAATGAATGAATAAATAAATAAACAAACAAACATACAAACAGATAGATAGACTGACAGATGGCTGGATAGATAAATAGATAGATGTACAGATGGATAGATGGATAGATGGATAGATTCATACATACATAGATAATAATTGATAGATGGATAGATAGCGAAATAAATAGATAATTGGATAGATAAATGGATAGACAGATAGATGAATGGATAGATAGATAGGTAGATAGATTGGATAGATAGTCAGATACTCCCATGAAGAAGGAGAGTAGGAGCCCTCTTTTCTATGCTTGTTCTATATCACAAAAGCGGTCTCATCTCTGTTATCGAGAAACTAAACTTGCAGGAAGCCTGGAGGAATATACATAGTGCTGGGGTGATATTAAAGGGGTAATTAAGAAACCAATGGGAAGGCACATGAAAAAGTATCTTGCAGAAAAGATTAAAGAAAATCTAAAGATGTGTTATAAACACATGAGGAGCAATATGATAACGAATGAACAAATAGGACTACTGGAGACCGAATCAGCAAGCCACGATTGGAAGAGGAGTTGAAGGTGCACTTCTCAATGGATAATTTTCAGGACCTCCATAAAAGAGATGATGCCACCTGTAGTTTAAGAAGTGTGCAAAAAGTGGAGGCCGGTAGCGGACTGGTTAGAGTAACACTGCTGTCTGTAAAGAGGTTGTACTTTCTCCTTGTGACAGCATGAGCTTCCGCTGGGAGCTCCAGTTTACGCCCACATTCCAAAGATGTACGGGTTATTAGAGTAATTGGTTACATGGGTGTAATTGGGCTGTGTGGGATTATTTGGCTGGAATGTGTTTGCTACAGAATTTAATCTCTAAGTAAAAATATTAGTTGCGGTAAATATAGGAAAAGAAGAAGCATTAAGAAGTTTAATGTTAAAAGCTATCCAGATCAACATGAAATATATATCAGCCTCTCAAAGGATGCAAAGTAGGAAATTGCAAGGATTTGATCATAATTTATAAACATTCATAACTGCAGGGATAATGTCAGTGGAATGAATGACTGTTCATTTTGCAAATTGTTTGAAAAAGGATAAACCATCTCATGACAGAGCCATTAGTTTACCAGTAATGGTGGGGAAATTACTGGAATGAGTTCTGAAGAACAGTATAAATCTTCATTTAGAAAGGCCCAACTTAATCAAGAGTGGTTAGCAGGAATTTCTCAAGAAAAGTCTTGTCTGACTAAGATTGAGTGTTATTTGGAGGGAATGATCAGATGAGAGAGAGCTTCTTTATTCTGATAATGTGTCTTTGACTTCCAATTTTAATTTTGCTTCTCTTTCTGTGGATGCTGCCTGACCTATTGAGTTTAATTTCTAAATAATAATATTAGATTAGATTAGATTATGTGGACACTCAGTCCTCGTTTATTGTCATTTAGAAATTCATGCATTAAAAAATGATACAATGTTCCTCCAGTATGATATCGCAGAAACACAAGATAGACCAAGACTAAAACTGACAAGAACCACATAATTATAACATATAGTTACAACAATGCAAAGCAATACCATAATTTGATAAGAGCAGACCATGAGCACGGTAAAAAAAAGTCTCAAAGTCCTGACAGCCCCAACATCTCACGCAGACGGTTGAAGGGAGAAACTCTCCCTGCCATGAGCTTCCAGCGCTGCAAACTTGCCGATGCAGCATCCTGGAAGCACCCGACCACAGTCCGACTCTGAGTCCGTCCGAAAACTTCAAGCCTCCGACCAGCCCTCCGACACCGAGCACCGAGCACCATCTCTGCCGAGCGCTTTGACCTCGGCCCCGGTCGCCGAGCAACAAGCAAAGCCGAGGATTCGGGGCCTTCCCCTCCGGAGATTTCGGATTACACAGTTGAGTGTATTGAGTGTTCACAGCATTTTCTAATTTTACTTCGGATTTCCAATAGCTGCATTTGATTTATTTTTGGGTAAATGATGGACCATTAGACATAGGAGCACAATTAGGCCATTCGGCCCATTGAGTCTGCTCCACCTTTCTATCATGGCTGGTTTATTATCCCTCTCAACCCCACTTCCTGTCTTCTCCCCGTGACTGTGACGAGAGGCCTAGGTGAGGATGGGAAGAACCCAAGTGCTGGAGTGTCCCAGACTAGAATGAAAACATGATTTGGAGACTGAGAAAAGAACAGGGTTCTTGACGGCATGCCATTCGAGGACCTGACAAGACTAGATGAGAATCCTGCTAAGACAGAAATCCTAAACACAAGCACAGACAGAACCAAAGTTGAGCTGATGATTGAGCACCGAAAACGAGTCCAGGTGCTCTTTAAATATCCAAATCTCGGTGCCAAAGCATGACTGCCATTCAGAGGAGCAGGCCAGAATCTTATACGGGACTGTGCTAGCTATCTGTCCTCTGGAGAATCCGAGCGTCTAAATCCCGGAGGCTGGCACGGTCGGGTACATACTGTAACAGTAACATTACCAATCAAGAATTTATCGGCTTCCACTTTAAAACACCCAATGACTTGGCTTCCACAGCTGCATCTATCAGGGACAATGGGTTTGGCAGGACATTGACCTAAGGGGTGTGAATATCCCCTGGACCAGCGTCCAGGTATCTCCACACCTCCCTGGTGTGCCACAGTGTATGAAGCTCAGACTTCAGCCTCACAACTCTGAGCCAAAGTTCCTCGAGCAGCCAATGCCTGGTACAGATGTGACTGGGCTGAACCACAGTGAGGTTCGTCAGGTCCCATATGTTGGAACAGCCAGACGTCCCTTGCTCGGTCATTTCTGTCCCATTTACCTGGATTAGGTTAGAGTCATAGAGTTATTCAACATGGAAGCAGGCCCTTCAAGCCAACGTGTCTATACCAACCAAATGGTCCCCTTTAGTTATTCCCATTTCCCAATGTTTGAGTGTTCTCATAATCTAATCCTGTAAACCATTCTTATCCCCGAACCTTTCTCTGGCAGTTCAGTCCACATATTCACTGCCCTCGGTGTCAAAATGTTACCACTCAGATCTCCTTGCCTTTAAGAAGAAGGTACAGGAACCTTAGGTTCCACGGCACCAGGTTCAGGAACGGCTATTACCCTTCAACCATCAGGCTCCTGAACCAGTGTGGATAACTTCACCCATCTCAACTCTGAACTGATTCCACAAACTACAGACTCACTTTCAAGGCTGACAACTCATGTTCTCAACATTATTTACTTACTAATTTTTTTATAATTATTGTGTTTTTATTTTTGCCCGGCTCAAGCTGGCAAAACCTAAGGTGTGGGATAGCCAACCACACTCAATTCTCGCGTACTAGGCTTTCCGGAGACTTACATAGATATTACTGTGGAGCCCTAATTGTTTAATGCTATTGTGTAGTGACTTTGGGATGACACCAGTTGTAGATATTACTTTTGGAACAATATATACTCTGTTCATGTTCCATTGTCTTTCAATTTCCTCTTTTAATTCAGCATATTTCTGGTGTTCTGCACTTATTGACTTCTGTACGTTATGTGGGTTTGGAATGGCTAGATCTATTAAGTAAGTTGTTCTTGCTTGTTTGTCCTGTATTATTATATCCAGATGGTTATTATGGCTTGTCCTATCTGTAATAACAGATTAGTCATGATATAATTTGTGGGACTCTGACTCTGATGCCCGAGCTGTAGTAGCATCCCGCTAACCGCTACACAAAAAAGCCACTCCATCGAGCCAGAGTCACTGAAGACTCCAGCAAATTTCTACAGATGTACTGTGGAGAGCAGAGGAGACTCGGTGCCCGTACAACTGGCCCGGGTGCCGGTGCCAGGCTGATTTGAAGATCTTGAGAGGGGCCTTGAGCTGGGCAGTGAAATCTGGGCCTGGAGCGAGTCGCTGGATGGCGTGGTCTAGGCCCCGCGTCCTTCGCAGTAGCTGGGTCCTAGTGTGTGATACGATTCGCTGTTTAGACAATTTAAATCCAGGCCCAGACTAGAAGCAAGAGCCAATTTCACCCGCTCTCCGCGATGTTCACTCCTCTCTCCAGGGCACTAGAACCATTTTGCTGTCTGTTGTGGGGTCATCTTAAAGACTAACCCAGATAGACTGAAAAAGTCAGGGTGTCGGGATCCGGTACGAGAACCGATTTCACTCGTTCTCTGCGATCGTTACTCCTCTCTCCCTGGCGCCGAGGCTGTGAAGACAGCCCTGGCTGCTGTACTCCATGCCTGCTAGTATGATGAACTGATAGGTGAGGCTTTGGGCCTACTCTGGACTGCTCTAGGATTCAGATCTGTGGACACAAGTTTGGTTCGGAATGCTGTTGTTGTTCACTCCAATTGTTTGTATGATTTGTATTTTTTTCTTTCTCTTGTTAGTCTTTTGTTTTTCTTTTTATTCCTTTTTTTCCTTTAATTGGGTTATTTCTGGTTTCTTGCTTTGTGGCTACTGTGAGCAAGCAAATCTCAAGGTTGTATAATTTATACATTCTTTGATAATAAATGACTTGACTTGACTTGGTTGCATCACTGTCTGGTACGGAGGGGCCACTGCACGGCATCAGAAAAAAGCTGCAGAAGGTTGTAAACTCGGCCAGCTCCCTCATGGCTACCGGCCTCCCCAACATCAAAGACACCTTTAAAAGGCGATGCTCCAAAAAGACAACATTCATCGTTAAGGACCCTCATCACCCAGGACATGCCGTCTTCTCATTGCTACCATCAGGAAGGAGATACAGGAGCCTGAAGACACACACACACTCATTATTTCAAGAACAGCTCCTTCCCCTCCACCATCAGATTTCTGAATGGACAATGAACCCACGAACACTGTCTCAGTGATTATCCCCCACTCTTTTTACTTTTATTGTAACTTATTGGTTTTATTGCTATGTATTGCAATGTACCGCTGCCACAAAACAGCAGAGCGCACGGAATGTTCATCACCATGGACGGTCCCAAGTGAAAAGAAGAGGGTTGGGTGTGAGTCACAGAAAGCTACAGCACAGAAACAGGCCCCTCGGCCCATCCAGCCCATGCTGAACCATTTGAACTGCCTTGTCCCATCAACCTGCACCCGGACCATAGCCGCCCATCTCTCCCATCCATGCACCAACCAAACTTCTCTTACACATTGAAGTCGAAATGACATCCACCACTTGCACAGGCACCTCAACCGACACTGTAGTTTTCAGGAATATTCCTGCTTCCCAACATTTTCACCACATTTGAACTGAATGTTCAGTCCATTCTCTTTACTTATCGATCAAGCACGGAGTAGGGGCTTCCGAACCTTCGAGCCACATCACCCCAATAACACCCAACAACACCGATTAACCCAAACCTAATTATGGGCCAATTTACGATGACCAATTAACCCACAGATTTTGGACACTGGGAGGAAACCGGAAAACGCGGGGAAAACCCATGCATTCCATGGGGAGGACGGACAGAGACTGAAATTGAACTCTGAACCCTGACACCCTGAGCTGTAATAGTGACGTTGTAACTGCGACATTACCATGGCAACCATTAATTTATCCCACAAATTGGTGAACGATGATGTCTGCAGACTCCCCCAACTCCCTGGAGATTGCCCCACCACTGAGATGAGTCAGGGGGTCATTGAAACTCCTCCAGGTTGTATCCAGAATGGGGTCAGTGGGCAGATCAGTTCTGTAACCCAACTCCAGGAAGCTGGCACTCCTCCACCAGACTCCATGACAATGCAGGGCCATAGAGCGGTCTGAGTGACTGTGGGGGAGACCACGCAAGGAAATGGGGTTCTGTGTCCATTCTAGGGCCCGCTGAAGGGGTATGGAGTTCAAGTTCAAGGGCTAGCGATGTCGAAACATAGAAACTTCGAAAATAGGTACAGGAGTAGGCCATTTGGCCCTTCGAGCCTGCACCGCCATTCAGTATGATCATGGCTGATCATCCAACTCAGAACCCTGTACCTGCCTCCTCTCCATACCCCCGATCCCTTTAGCCACAAAGGCCATATCTAACTCCCTCTTAAATATAGCCAATGAACTGGCCTCAACTGTTTCCTGTGGCAGAGAATTCCACAGATTCACCACTCCCTGTGTGAAGAAGTTTTTCCTCATCTCAGTCCTAAAAGGCTTCCTCTTTATCCTCAAACTGTGACCCCTCGTTCTGGACTTCCCCAACATCAGGAACAATCTTTCTGCATCTAGCCTGTCCAGTCCCTTTAGAATTCTACGTGTTTCAATAAGATCCCCCCTCAATCTTCTAAATTCCAGCGGATATAAGCCTAGTTCATCCAGTCTTTCATCATATGAAAGTCCTGCCACCCCAGGAATCAATCTGGTGAGCCTTCTTTGTACTCCCTCTATGGCAAGAATGTCTTTCCTCAGATTAGGGGACCAATACTGCACACAATACTCCAGGTGTGGTCTCACCAAGGCCTTGTACAACTGCAGTAGTACCTCCCTGCTCCTGTACTCGAATCCTCTTGCTATGAATGCCAGCATACCATTCGCCTTTTTCACCGCCTGCTGTACCTGCATGATATACTTCCAAGTTGGGACGACGAGTGACTTGAAGGGGAACCTGAAGGTGATGGTGTCTCCATGTGTCCGCTGCCCTGCCCGTCCGATTGGTGGAGGTTGTGGGAGTTTCTCCCCGTGACTGCTTGGGTTTCCTCCGGGTGCTTCAGTTTCCTCCCACAGTCCAAAAGTTTGGGAGGTGAAGTAAGTACCCAGGAAGAGTTACTGCAGTGCGTCTTTCTTGATGCAAGATCGTTTAAAGTCACTTCATGTAGACAAATGCATGGAGAATGAAACAATTCTTTCTCCAGATCCAATGCAGCACAAACAAAACACAATAATAATAATAAAAAACACACAATAAATATAAGTACAGAAGATAGCTTGATTGTATGTCCATAAATTAGTGTGGCACAGTGGCGTAATGCGTTACAGCGCCAGCTGTAAGATCGAGGTTCAATTTCCGCCACCATCTGTAAGAAGTTTGCAAGTTCTCTCCTTGACTTCGTGGGTTTCCTTCATGTCCTCCCGCATTCCAAAGGCATATGGGTTAGTGTTAGTAAATTGTGGGCATGCCACGTTGGCGCTGGAAGTGCGGGGACGCTCACGGGCTGCCCGCAGCGCATCCTGAACACATTCCACTGTATGTTTCGATGCACTGGTGACAAATAAAGCTAATTTTTAGGACCACATGGTAACGTAGTGGTGAGAACAACGGTTTACAGTACCGGCGACGCGGGTTCAATTCCCGCCGCTGCCTGTGAGGAGTTTGTACATTCTCCCCGTGACCACGTGCATTTCCTCCGTGTGCTCCAGTTTCCTCCCACAGTCCAAAGATGTCATTCTAAGTTGTCCCGTACTTAGGCTAGGATTAAATCTGTGTTGGGTGGCACAGGAGGGCAGGTCCTGGGTGATGGAGGCCCTTAATAATGGATGCTGACTTCTGAGTTACTGCTTTTTGAAGGTGTCCTGGATGCTGGTGAGGCTCGTGTCCACGATGAAGCTGACTGAATTTAAAACTTTCTTCAGCTTTTTCCGATTCTGTGCAGTGGCCTCTCCACACCAGACGGTGATGCAAGCATTTGGAATGCTCTCCACAGTACATCTATGGAAATTCGTGAGTGTTCCTGGTAACATACCAATTCTCCTCAAGCACCCAATGAAATATAGCCACTGTCCTGCCTTCTTTGGTGTGGGCACATGGCCAAGTGGTTAAGGCATTGGACTAGCTACCTGAAGGTCGTGAGTTCGAGCCCCAGCCAAGGCAAAGTGTTGTGTTCTTGAGCAAGGCACTTAATCACACATTAATCTGTGACGACACCGGTGCCAAGCTGTATGGGTCCTAATGCCCTTCCCTTGGACAACATTGGCGTTGTGGAGAGGGGAGACTTGCAGCATGGGCAACTGCCGGTCTTCCAAACAACCTTGCCCAGGCCTGTGCCCTGGAGAGTGAAGACTTTCCAGGCGCAGCTCCATGGTCTCGCAAGACTAACGGATGTCTTAAATCCTGCCTTCTTTGTAATTGGCATCACCATGTTGGGCCTGGGATAGATCTTCAGCGATGTTGACACCTAGGAACTTGAAATTGCTCACCTTTTCCACTGCTGATCCCTTGAAGATTGGTTGTGTTCCCTCGATTTCCCCTTCCTGAGGCCTACAAGCAATTTCTTGGTCTTGCTGATGTTGAGAGCAAGGTTGTTTGCTGTGACACCACTCAACCAAACTTTGTGCTTCCATTTGGAAACTAGAGATCCAGAATAATTTATTTATCACACGTACATTGAAGTATAAAGTTAAAAAACTTAACTTGCATAAAGTCATCACTTGTAACCTAATTTAAATAGCAAAAAGGTTATTCTCTGCAAAAAGGGTGTGCATTCAATAATTGCTCATGGTCAAACTAGAATGATTGGGGGGTGGGAATCAAATTAAAGAGACTAGGAGAGAGGAGGTTAGTTCACAACAGGAGGATGGGAACCAGTGCAGAGAGACAGAGGGGTGTAAAATGAGGGTAGAAGCAAAAAGTAGTAAGGAGAAAAGTAAAAGTGGCAGGCCAACAAATCCAGGGCAAGCATCAAAAAGGGCCACTTTTCAACATAATTGTATAAGGGCTAAGAGTGTTGTAAAAGCGAGCCTGAAGGCTTTGTGTGTCAATGCAAGGAGCATTCATAACAAGATGGATGAATTAAAAGTGCAGATTGTTATTAATGAATATGATATAGTTGGGATCACAGAGACATGGCTCCAGGGTGACCAAGGATGGGAGCTCAACATTCAGGGATATTCAATATTCAGGAGAGATAGACATGAAGGAAAAGGAAGTGGGGTAGCATTGCTAGTTAGAGAGGAGATTAACACAATAGAAAGGAAGGACATTAGCCGGGAGGATGTGGAATCGATATGGGTAGAGCTGCATATCACTAAGGGGCAGAAAACGCTGGTGGGAGTTGTGTACAGGCCACCTAACAGTAGTAGTGAGGTTGGGGATGGTATTAAACAGGAAATTAGAAATGCTTGCAATAAAGGAACAGCAGTTATAATGGGTGACTTCAATCTACATGTAGGTTGGGTGAATCAAATTGATAAGGGTGCTGAGGAAGAGGATTTCTTGGAATGTATGCGGGATGGTTTTTTGAACCAACATGTCGAGGAACCAACTAGAGAGCAGGCTATTCTAGACTGGGTATTGAGCAATGAGGAAGGGTTAATTAGCAATCTTGTCATGAGAGGCCCCTTGGGTAAGAGTGACCATAATATGGTGGAATTCTTCATTAAGATGGAGAGTGACATAGTTAATTCAGAAACAAAGGTTCTGAACTTAAAGAAGGGTAACTTTGAAGGTATGAGACGGGAATTAGCTAAGATAGACTGGCAAATGACACTTAAAGGGTGACGGTGGATATGCAATGGCAAGCATTTAAAGATTGCATGGATGAACTACAACAATTGTTCATCCCAGTTTGGCAAAAGAATAAATCAGGGAAGGTAGTGCACCCGTAGCTGACGAGGGAAATTAGGGATAGTATCAATTCCAAAGAAGAAACATACAAATTAGCCAGAAAAAGTGGCTCACCTGAGGACTGGGAGAAATTCAGAGTCCAGCAGAGGAGGACAAAGGGCTTAATTAGGAAGGGGAAAAAAGATTATGAGAGAAAACTGGCAAGGAACATAAAAACTGACTGTAAAAGCTTTTATAGATATGTGAAAAGAAAAAGATTGATTAAGACAAATGTAGGTCCCCTACAGACAGAAACAGGTGAATTGATTCTGGGGAGCAAGGACATGGCAGACCAAATAAATAACTACTTTGGTTCTGTCTTCACTAAGGAGGACATAAATAATCTTCCGGAAATAGTAGGGGATAGAGGGTCCAGTGAGATGGAGGAACTGAGGGAAATACGTGTTAGTAGGAAAGTGGTGTTAGGTAAATTGAAGGGATTAAAGGCAGATAAATCCCCAGGGCCAGATGGTCTGCATCCCAGAGTGCTTAAGGAAGTAGCCCAAGAAATAGTGGATGCATTAGTGATAATTTTTCAAAACTCTTTAGATTCTGGACTAGTTCCTGAGGATTGGAGGGTGGCTAATGTAACCCCACTTTTTAAAAAAGGAGGGAGAGAGAAACCGGGGAATTATAGACCAGTTAGCCTAACATCAGTAGTGGGGAAAATGCTAGAGTCAGTTATCAAAGATGTGATAACAGCACATTTGGAAAGCGGTGAAATCATCGGACAAAGTCAGCATGGATTTGTGAAAGGAAAATCATGTCTGACGAATCTCAGAATTTTTTGAGGATGTAACCAGTAGAGTGGGTAGGGGAGAACCAGTGGACGTGGTATATTTGGATTTTCAAAAGGCTTTTGACAAGGTCCCAAACAGGAGATTAGTGTGCAAACTTAAAGCACACGGTATTGGGGGTAAGGTATTGATGTGGATAGAGAATTGGTTGGTAGACAGGAAGCAAAGAGTGGGAATAAATGGGACCTTTTCAGAATGGCAGGCAGTGACTAGTGGGGTACCACAGGACTCAGTGCTGGGACCCCACCCCAGTTCTTTACAATATATATTAATGACTTAGATGAGGGAATTAAATGCAGCATCTCCAAGTTTGCGGATGACATGAAGCTGGGCGGCAGTGTTAGCTGTGAGGAGGATGCTAAGAGGACGCAGGGTGACTTGGATAGGTTAGGTGAGTGGGCAAATTCATGGCAGATGCAATTTAATGTGGATAAATGTGAAGTTATCCACTTTGGTGGCAAAAACAGGAAAACAGATTATTATCTGAATGGTGGCCGATTAGGAAAAGGGGAGGTGCAACGAGACCTGGGTGTCATTATACACCAGTCATTGAAAGTGGGCATGCAGGTACAGCAGGCGGTGAAAAAGGCGAATGGTATGCTGGCATTCATAGCAAGGGGATTTGAGTACAGGAGCAGGGAGGTACTACTGCAGTTGTACAAGGCCTTGGTGAGACCGCACCTTGAGTATTGTGTGCAGTTTTGGTCCCCTAATCTGAGGAAAGACATTCTTGCCATAGAGGGAGTACAAAGAAGGTTCACCAGATTGATTCCTGGGATGGCAGGACTTTCATATGATAAAAGGCTGGATCGACTAGGCTTATATTCATTGGAATTTAGAAGATTGAGGGGGGATCTGATTGAAATGTGTAAAATATTAAAGGGATTGGACAGGCTAGATGCAGGAAGATTGTTCCCGATGTTGGGGAAGTCCAGAACAAGGGGCCACAGTTTGAGGATAAAGGGGAAGCCTTTTAGGACCGAGATGAGGAAAAACTTCTTCACACAGAGAGTGGTGAATCTGTGGAATTCTCTGCCACAGGAAACAGTTGAGGCCAGTTCATTGGCTATATTTAAGAGGGAGTTAGATATGGCCCTTGTGGCTAAAGGGATCAGGGGGTATGGAGGGAAGGCTGGTACAGGGTTCTGAGTTGGATGATCAGCCATGATCATACTGAATGGCGGTACAGGCTCAAAGGGCCGAATGGCCTACTCCTGCACCTATTTTCTATGTTTCTATGTTTCTATGTCAAGTTTTTCTTCAAGATGCTGCTCTGCCACAACGGTTCACCTGATCAAGTCTCATCTGCTAAGTCCAAGGTACCTCAAACATCAAACAACAGTTCATCATATTTGATTAATACAAATAGTTTTATTTATTTTTTACAATAAATGTTCTGTACATGTAAATTGAGCAGCTAAAATGCACAGGGGAAAAAAGAGAATTCATTACAGAAACAAGAATCACCAGGCATTTCAGTCAGAGCATTATCTACACATGAAGTGTCCTGGTTGACCAATGCAACAGATTGCCAAATGGAGTGGATTTTGCGGAGGAGGGACAGCCAAATGGAAAATAGATTTACACTGGGAATTCAATCACAAACAAGGGAAAATCTGCAGATGCTGGAAATCCGAGCAACATACACAAAATTCTGGGGCATCTCACAAGCCAGACAGCATCTAGGGAAAAAAGCAGAGTCAACAATTCGGGCTGAAACCCTTCGGCAGGACTGGAGAAAAAAAGGTGAGGTGTAGATTTAAGAGGTGAGGGTAGGGGAGAGACAAAAACACAAGGTGATAGGTGAGACCTGAAGGGAGATGGATGAAGTAAAGAGCTGGGAAGTTGATTGGTGAAAGAGACAGAAGGACACGGAAGAAAGAAAAGGGGGTAGGAGCACCAGAGGGAGGCAATGGGCGGGCAAGGAGATAAGGTGAGAGAGGAATAAGGGATGGGAAATGGAGAAAGAGGGAGGGTGGGGGACATTACCAGAAATTTGAGAAATTAATGTTCATGCCATCAGGTGAGAGGCTACCCAAACAGAATATAAGGTGTTGTTCCTCCAACCTAAGTGTGGCCTCATCACAACAGTGGAGGAGGCCATAAGTGGACATATTGGAATGGGAATGGGAAGTGGAATTAAAATGGGTGGCCTCTGAGAGATCTCGCTTGTTCTGGTGGACGGAGAGTAGATGCTTGGCAAAGTGGTCTCCCAATCTACGTCGGGTCTCACCGGTATACAGGAGGCCACACCAGCAGCACTGGACACAGTATATGACCCCAACAGACTCACAGGTGATATGTTGCCTCAATTGGAAGGACTGTTTAGGGCCCTGAATAGTAGTGAGGGAGGAGGTGTAGGGGCAGGTGTAGCACTCGCTCCGCTTTCAAGGATAAGTGCCAGGAGGGAGATCAGTGGGGAGGGACAAATGGACGAGGGAGTTGCGTAGGGAGCAATCCCTGCAGAAAGCAGAAAGTGGGTGGGAGGGAAAAAGGTGGTAGGATCTTGTTGGAGATGGCAGAGGTTTTGCAGGATTATGTGCTGGACGCAGAAGCTGGTGGGGTGGTAGGTGAGGATAAGAGGAAGCCTTTCCCTAGAGGGGTGGCAGGAGGATGGGTTAAGAGCAGATGTGTGTGAAATGGATGAAAACCAGGAGTCCAGTAGTATTCAGCTTAGTTCCATTCAGTTCCATTCCAGAACGAAAAGCCTCATCCTGAGAGCAGATGTGGCAGAGGCAGAGGAATTGAAAGAAGGGGATGGCGTTTTTACAACAGGGTGGGAAGAGTTAGAGTCCAAGTACCTGTGAGCTTTCTTCCATGGCCTTCTGTGGCTTTCACAAATCAACTTCCCAACTTTTTACTTCATCCCTCCCCCTTCAGGTTTCACCTATCCCTTGTGCTTTTCTCTCTCCGCTCCCCCCACCTCTAAAATCTACTCCTCAGCATCTTCTCCTCTGGTCCTGCCGAAGGGTTTCGTCCTGAAGCATCAACTGTACTCTTTTTCATAGATGCTGCCTGGTCTGCTGAGTTCCTCCAGCTTTTTGTGTGCGTTACACTGGGAATTCCCGAGCCTTGCAAGCCGAGAAACTGTGCAAAGGCTAAACTCCGAAAGTTTCCAAAGGTCAGGAGTGGAAGATTTAATTTATTTCTAAAACAGTTGTAGGCTGTTGGAGGTTTCAAGGATAACGAAAGGTTAAAATGAGGAAGACAACAGGAAACTTTAAAAATGAGATATTGCTTAAACGGGTGATGGGGTCGAACACGCAGCTTGGAACATGCTACAGGATATGGTTTGAAAAGAAACGCGAATATTTTTAAAACAAATGAAAGCATTGTTTCGTTTAACTGAAATAAGGCCTTGAGACTTCAGACATAAGAGCAGAATTAGGACATTCAGACTATCGAGTCTGCCTCGCCATTCCACCATGACTGAATATTAAGTGTCTTTTCTGGTAAGCTCTCACCAAACTTTGTGCATCCATTTGGAAAATTTAAATTCAGATTCATGTATTTATCGTATGTACATCGAAACATAGAGTGAAATACTTTGTTTGAGTTAACATTCACACACTCTAAAGGTGTGCTGGGGGAAGCCCACAAGTGTTGCCACACATTCCGGCGCCAACCTTCTATTCTTCCCTCCTTCCTTCCCTCTTTCCTTCCCTCCTTCCTTCCTTCCTTCCCTTCTTCCTTCCCTCCTTCCTTCCTTCCTTCCCTCCTTCCCCCCCCACCCCCCCCAACGGCCCTTCAAGCCACACCGCCCAGCAATCCCCTGATTTCATTCTAGTCTATCATGGGATACTTTACAACAACCAATTAACCTACCAAACGGTACGCCTTTGGACTGTGGTAAAAGCCGTGACCGGAGCGAACCCGCGGTCATGGAGAGAACGTACAAACTCCTCACAGGCAGCAGCGGGGACTGAACCCAGGTCGCCCGCATATGAAGTGTTGTGCTAACCACTATGCTGCTCTGACACTCTATATATATTGCTTTTCTTCATGTAATTTACAGCTTTTATTATGATGTATTGCAATATGCTACTACTGCAAAACAACAAATTTCAGGACATACTCTATGCCGGTGATATTAACTGATTCTGATACCCACTCCCTCACACACAAGCACGCGCAGGCCCCAACCCCAGGACAGGCTGGATCTCCCGCCTGCAGTGAAACTGCGGAGTTGCAGACATCGGACCTCAGACTTCCACAGTGGACTGTCAAACCCAGGGCTTCAGCCAATACTGTCTGCATACCCCAGCTTGATTACTAAGGATCTATAATGTTAGTTCTGAAGCATAGTTGCGGTTGATCAACCAGATTCCCAGCAAATCTGCAGATTAGCTCTGCACCCACAAGAAGCTGCAGCAGTGAGATAAAACATTTTGGAGAGAAAGGTTGAAAGAAGAGGCAGCCTTGTTTGACACCAGTCTTCACTGCGATTAGCCCTGTTGTAGGCTCACTGGTTAACACTGTGACTTTCACGTCACTGTGGAGGGAACTTCTTGAGGATGATGTTCCGCTGTCCCTCCTGACTGATGGAGTCAAAGTCTTTAGCGAGGACAAAGGCGGCCATGTATTTTGATGTGGTTGTCACACTCTGAAGAACGTGTCCACTGCATGGATGGAATCACATTGAAAGAGCAGCCGTTCAGCCACTGAGGAGAGGAGATTGAGGAGGACTCTGGACAAGTGACAACTGGCAAGTGAATTCTTCCGTCATTAGCACAGATGAAAAATAGTGATGGCTACAGTGTCCCCTCTTCACTGAAGTGGAGAAATGAGATGGAGAAGGATTTTGGCATCAACTTTATAATCACAATGAGGATATCATCTCTTCTCAGATTCGTGTCACTTATGAGCTGTGATATGACCATTTTGACTTCTTTTTGACATGGAGAGGCTAGCTTGAATAGGTTACTGAGGAGTAGAGGTGAGGGCACTTATTCAAGGATAACAGAGGCATGTACATACACATGCATGCATATATAAACGTGTATACACACATATAGCAGCGTGGAACTGAACGGAACCCAGCTGAATACTACTGGACTCCTGCTTTGATATTTGATGTTCCATGTGTTTGCTTGCACCTTGCAGTTTGCGCTATTTGTTGCTTTTTTTTCACCCGTTTGGTGTTTGATGTTTTCTTGAACGGGTTCCATGGGGACTCTGTTTTGTGGTTGCCTGTGGGAGGACGAATTTCAGAGTTGCATTTTGCATACATACTTTGACAATAAATGTCCTTTGAATCTTAAGTACGTACACACACACACACACATATATATATATACTCTCCGAGGATCATCACCTTATCATGGTGGAGAGGCTTGAGAGTTCCTGAGATCCCAAGAGCGATAGAGTTTAAAGTTTAGCTCCCGGTAGGTTCACCAGTGAAGGCGACAGTAAGAGGGAGGTCCCAAGCAAAGAGCTCAGGGAGATGGAGCAGATATGCACATTGGGGGAGAAGAGGCTTTTCTACGTATTTCAACATCTGCTCCATCCAATGAAGACCTCAACAGTGGAGGTGGCTGAAGATGATGACACATCCCAGTGTCAGTTCAGGTGGAGGAAGGCTGTAGCAGTGAAGGGTGCCCAGCTGTCTTGCATTCCATGCCACTGGACCCTGCGCCCGATCTGTGTAGGACCATGTTAACTGCTGCCCGTGCATCTGCCTCCCCACGTTAGACAAAGTCACATTCTCCATTAAGGGACAAAGCGCCAGAATATATGTATCTTGGATTGATCTCTACAGTCATCTGAGGACCCACCAATTGACAATCCCTCAGGAGAGCATCATATTTATGTGATTGCAGAACCACTACATGTACAATTATGGATTACGTTTATGCTCACAAGCATGTGGAGAGGATGTTTCCTATTGTGGGGGAGTCTAAGACCAGGGGACCTAGCCTCAGAATAGAGGGACATTCATTTAGAACGGAGATGAGAAGGAATTTCTTTCGCCAGAGAGTGGTGAATCTGTAGAATTCGTTGCCACAGACAGCTGTGAAGGCCAAGTCATTGGGTATATCTAAGGCAGAGGTTGATAGGTTCTTGATTAGTCAGGGCATGAAGGGATGCAGGGAGAAGGCAGGAAATTGGGTCTGAGAGGGAAGTGGATCAGCCATGGTGAAATGGAGGAGCAGAATCGATGGGCCAAATGGCCAAATTTTGCTCATATGTCTTATGACCTTATGGTCTATAATAACAAGCACACTTGCAATAGGGAATTGTGAGAATGTGGGTAGAATAAAAGAGTATGAATTAGTACCAGTGGGTATTAACTGGTCATTGCAGGTTCAATGGGTCAAAGGGCTCATTTCAATGATGTATCTCTCTCTGTCTGACTCTATGAAACAAGCTTTAATTTGTAACTTTTCAGCTTCTCTCTTTTTCAGTTTCTTTAGGTTTTGATCTGCACTTGCTGTAGGTAGGGTGGCTTCGAGTATGGCAAGCAACAGATACAAGATGCTGGGAAAACTCAGAGGGTCAGGCAGCAGCTATGGAGGGAAGCAGACAGTCCCGCTTTGGGCTGAGACCCTTCATCAGGACTGTGCGTGTGGCGAGCTTGGATCTCACAAATAATCACTAGAAAGCGACCATACCTGTGGATTTGGGTTCATGACAGAGTTGGAGCGAGATCGAGGCATGTTCTGGGAGAAGTTGGAATTTTGGAGACTAAGTTGGAGCAGGCGGAGTGGAGAAAAGTTGAAGTGAACTTATTTCTGAGCCTGTATTCCTAACGGGGAGCGAGGTTTGTTCCATCTAAGTGATGCCCCTACTTGGAAAGGTTGAGTATGGGCCAGAAGCGGCTCAGAGTGTATCACTGCGGCGAGGCCTGGGTCCAAGTGTGAGGGGTGACCCAGTGCTTGGACAATTTAAATGCTGAGCCAGATGAATTGAAAAGGCAGGTGTCAGAACCGGAGGTGAGGGTTGAGCCGGTCCTGATCAGCGATGTTTTACTCCGCTGTCCTTGGGGCCGAGGCTGTGTCCAGCTCCGGCTGCCACTCGCTTTGTGGCCATTTGCCCTACTATATAATGAACTGAGATCCAAGTCTACGGTCCTACTCTGGGATTTGAGTCTATGGATTCTATTTGGTTCGGAATGCTGTTATTTTCTTTTATTGTTTGCATGATTTGTGTTTTTTTCTCCCCCTCTTTCACTGCACGTTGGGTGTTCGTCTTTTTTTTTAACTGGGTTTTTTCTGATTTCTTGCTTTGTGGCTGCTTGTAAGCAGATGAATCAAAAGGGTTGTACAATTTATACATACATTGATAATAATAAGTGAAAATAAATGTACTTTGAATGTGTTGATCTATGCACTGGGAAGGGTTCAATCCAGCTTGGTTTCTCTCTCTGTAGATGCTACCTGACCTGCTGAGCATTTCCAACATTTTGATTTTTATTTGGCTATTGATTCACAGTTTTATTCTATCTGGCTTCATGTGTGCAGACAATGGATAAGAAAAAAAGAGCCCAAACGAAATGATTGGACACGACAGTACTCTTCACTTCTCAGGGCAACACAAGGCAATTTTAAGCTGCGTCGAATCAATTCCCAACGTTGTTGGAAAATTTTCCAGACAGAAACAATAAAAGAAGGAAACAAGCGATGGCTCAAAAAGGTGGCATCCATCATCAAGGACCCCCCCCACCCACCCAATACCCAGAACATGCCCTCTTCTCATTGCTACCATTAAGGAGGAGGTACAGAAACCCGAAGACACACACTCAACAATTCAGGAACAACTTCTCTCCCTCTGCATTCTGCTTTCTGAACAATGAAGCAACCCATGAACACTACCTCATTACTTCATGCTCTCTTTTTGCTATTTATTTAATTTTAAAACTATTTTTTACGTATTGTAATTTATAGTATTATGTTACGAATTGGACTGTACCGCTGCTGCAAAACAACAAATTTCACATATGTCAGTGAGATTAAACCCAATTCTGATTCAATTTGCTGTTGGTAAAATGCCACCTCTTTGGGACCGAGGCTATACAATTATACAGTATTGAACGCTACTGGCTCATCTGAGGAACAGTGTCCTATTGGGCTAACAGAACTAAACTTACCATCAGGCTCTAGCGTGAAGAATACTCAATAGAACTGCATAAAGTGTTCTAGATGTCCCTGCATCTGGATTATCAGAAATTCCAGCTACAGAAATATATTAGGATGGCGTACAGAATACCGGCCCTCCTTACAAGAGGATTTGAATAAAAGAGTAAGGATGGCTTGCTGCAATAATATAGACC
Source organism: Mobula hypostoma (assembly GCF_963921235.1). Taxonomy (NCBI): domain Eukaryota; kingdom Metazoa; phylum Chordata; class Chondrichthyes; order Myliobatiformes; family Myliobatidae; genus Mobula; species Mobula hypostoma. Next base: position 111,375,133 of record NC_086107.1, read on the forward strand.
ACAACTGGAATGTTACATGCAAGTCTGGTCTACCTACCCAAGGGCAAATATATTGTAACACTCACAACACGCTGGAGGAACTCAGCAGGTCGGGCAGCATCCATGGAAACAATCGGTCGACGTTTCGGGCCGGAACCCTTCGTCAGGACTGAAGAGGGAGGGGGCAGAGGACCTATAAAGAAGGTGGGGGGAGGGTGGGAAGGAGAAGGCTGGTAGGTTCCAGGTGAAAAACCAGTAAGGGGAAAGATAAAGGGGTGGGGGAGGGGAGGCAGGGAGGTGATAGGCAGGAAAGGTGAAGAAAGAATAGGACGCAGATTGGGGAACCGCTTCGTCGAGCATCTCCGCTCCGTCCGCCAAAACAGACAGGATCTCCCAGTAGCCACCCACTTCAACTCTGCTTCCCACTCCCATTCAGATATGTCCATACATGGCCTCCTCTACTGCCATGATGAGGCTAAACTCAGGTTGGAGGACCAACACCTCATATACCGTCTAGGTAGTCTCCAGCCCCTTGGTATGAACATAGAATTCCCCAACTTCTGGTAATTCCTTCCCCCTATCCCTATGTCACTCTGCCCCCTCCCCCAGCTGCCTATCACCTTCCTCATGGTTCTACCTCCTTCTACTACCCATTGTGTTTTCCCCTAGTCCTTCTTCACCTTTCCTGCCTATCACCTCCCTGCCTCCCCTCCCCCACCCATTTATCTTTCCCCTTACTGGTTTTTCACCTGGAACCTACCAGCCTTCTCCTTCGCACCCTCCCCCCAGCCTTCTCCTCTGCCCCTTCCCCCTACAATCCTGACGAAGGGTTCCGGCCCGAAACGTCGACCGATCGTTTCCACGGATGCTGCCGGACCTGCTGAGTTCCTCCAGTGTGTTGTGAGTGTTGCTTTGACCCCAGCATCTGCAGATTATTTTGTGTTGGCAAATATATTGTACTTGCAATGGTACAGCAAGGGTTATCCCATTGGTTCCTGGGAAGGCAGGTCTGTTTCATGATGGGAGATTAAGCAGATTGGACCTATAAGTGTTTACAGTTTAGAAGAACGGGAAGTGATCTCATAAAAATGTAGAGTGTTTATGGTTTTGGCAAATCACAAAATGGTATTTTTCCTTGGCTGGAGGGGTGGGACGGAAATGGAACCCAACAGGATCAAGCCATTTATTTTCCTTGAGGTACCAATGACGATTCATTGACTCACTGGAGTGAGTAAGAACAACGGGAACACTCTCTCTTTAAGTGTTCTCTGCAACTGGACAACAAAACTCAAATGACAGGTTGTGTAATCCTGGTCTTACACAAACAACCATAGGGTGGGAGTAAGATCCCAAAATGGTTTCAGAGAGAATGTGATGGACACTTTTTTTTTGCTAAACTCAGCTTTCTAATCACAGCAGCTGCTTCTTGTAAAGATCAAAGTGTTGTTTTTGAGTCAGTTAAGATTCCAACTAATAGTCTTTGTTTAGATGCTTGTCATAAACAGGAGATGGTCTTCAGTTCTTAATGTGGCAAGCAGTAATCAGCTTGAAGTTGAAAGCACAGCTCTGCAAACAAGCGCTGTCTATTGAACAGACATGCTGGCCCAGGTTTATTGCTCAAGAGGTGTGGTGTAAGACAATGGGGTAATTTAATTGGGCCTGTTTCAATCTAGACAATGCTAGCTAAGTTATTTAGTTCAAAGAAGCTTGCAGACAAGACAGATAATCACTTAGCATATCAAGAGCTGATCTACTAATAGTTGGAAGATTATTGTACTCATGAGGATCGCTTTGCAGCAGTAATTCTGGGTACCTGGGATCTCTGTCACCAGAAGCTTTTAGAGCATCTGTGTAATACATATCTGAAAAAAATCATGTGCGTGAAGTCACCCAAGTGGCAAGAAGGTAGTATAAATTTAGAAGGAAGTTGTCTGTTTTGGCAAAGTCCACAATTATTTCTGGTATGCTTCACATATTGGCAATAAAGTGATTCTGATTTTGAAGTTCAGGCTTTTTAGGAATGGTCCAGGAACATCAGGAAGAATGACAGAAAGATGGGTCAAATTGAATCCATTCCTCTGCCTTTGATTTCTGTGACAGACAAGTGGTTCATCTGTGGCTTTCAGCTTACAGGAATTGTACCTGGGTTTTGCAAATCTTTTGTGTTTTAGAAATAGTTTTTAATTTGGAACCTTTTTTTCTGAGCTAGAAGTCCTCTGTAAGTTTTAAGTGTGTTTTAAAAGTGTTGTTTGGATTTAAATGTGTATCACTGAAAATAAATAAACTGTTTAAACTACTTTGTTAGCTGGAAGTATCTTCTCCTTGGTAGGGAGGGTGTACACCGCCCCCCCCCCACTCACCTGCTGGGAACTGGGCGTGAAACTCACTGTGGAGAATAAACAGGGAAGTAAACTAGTCTTTAAAGATTAAGTAGTTACAGTGTAACCTCCCTTTAGTGGGGCTATCTATAAGAGATAGGGCTTAAGGTCTTTGTTTGAGTTCAGAAGCTCGTGGTCAGCAAACCCAACACCATCACAGAGGAAAAGTGACTGTGATGATGTCCGAGTTTGAAATGGCATCAACTAGAGTACAAGTGGACATTAAAGCAGTCACAAGGCCCTTGGGTCTTGATTTCACTCAAACTGACCACTCGCTCTCACCTCTTGATTTAGTTGAATCAGACCCACTGGGCCAACAATAAACTAGGACTGAGGTTGTATCTGTCGTCAACCAAGGTTGTCATGGAGACACAAGAGACTGCAGATGCTGGAATCTGGGGCAACAAGCGATCTGTCAGGGAACTCAGCAGTGAGGAAAATGGACAGTCGACATTTTAGATCCAGACCTCGCACTTGCTGTCAGTTTTGTTAATGATTTAAGGTGACAACTTTTACCCCATTGTTCTCTGCACTGAGGCTGGGGCTTGGTCCAAGCTCTGTGACATTTACTCTGCTGTGTGTTGAGCTGAGGCTGAGGCTGAGGGCCTGCTCTGGGCTTCCTGTCTGAGGGCTCGCATTTGTTCTAAATGCTGTTTGCTTACTTTTATTGTTTGCATGATTTGTTGTTTTTCTCTTTCTCTCTCTCTGCACATTGGGTGTTTGTTGGGTATTTTTTAATGGTTTCTTTTGAGTTTCTTGTTTTGTGGCTGCCTGTAAGGAGATAAATCTCAAGGTTGTATAATGCATACATACTTTGATAATAAATGTACTTTGAACTTTAAATTCGCTTCCTGAAGGTTGTCATTGGTGAGGGGAGGGGGTGTGAAGGTAGTGGGGATAAGCTTCCACGACCTATTAAATAGATAGCCTCAAATAGCCTCTGACAACCGAGTCCAGCTCCTGGCTGTCACGTGTGGCTTAGCTACTAAGCCCAGTGGAACTGTTTCTACCGACAGGAGAAGGGGCAAAGGCGAGTTACTGGTGCCTTTAAACCAGTTCCTTTAGACAGGAGGGACTCATCAGCCATGGTTGGCAGCTCATCGAGGAGAAGGAAAACTCTGATTTCAAACCTCTGCCGCCTTGTGGCTACACCCACTCGTGGGGAAGGCTTTGGGAGTAAACCCCGAGGGAAAAATCCAGAGCTGGTGTCCCTAAGGCCATCTTACGCTCAGTTCAACGCTGATGGGCAACTCCTGCAATGCTGCTGGTGCTGAACTGTATCAGTCCCTGCCTTTCCTTTGGACTCATTAGCTGTATGGAGTGGGGGAGCCTGCTGTATGGGGAAAAGCTTGCTCTCCATATCGTACTATCCTGGCTTGTGTATCGCATAGACAGCTAGGATAAGAGCCCCAGTGTTAAAATATCAAACATGTTTACTGTTAAGTTTATTAAAACAGTATTATCATTGCTACTTTTCCATTAACATTGTGCATAACTATTAACACAATTTTGGTTACTTCTGCTATCTTTGTTATCTAACCCATGTTTGATTAGCTGATCAATAAAGATTACAGCCCTTGATTAAACTCTGCTGAAATCGTTGCCGTAGTCATTTTTAGTTTTAAGATAAATTAATATTTTACCATGAGATGCAGTTACTTTCTCCCAGGGCTGCTGTTCGAAGCTGTTGGCTTTGGTCCGGAGCAATTTGTCTGCAGAATGCCAAAGCTGCGATGTTTCTTTTATCTAAATTGGAAGCTACAATTTCTTTATAGAGGTTGAAAAATTACATTGTAAAAGATTTCATTGAATTCTTGGCCTTGCTAATGTACAGTGTTGATCCAAGCCCTGGCCTTTCCATCTATCTACTTCTGATACTGGGTAATTAGGGCATGCAGTAACAAAGGAGGCTTCTGCTGATCGAGTGCCCAGGCGCATTACTTGAGTAGTAATTCCCAGTCGTGTGATGCACGTCTTTTTAAGTCTGGTCTGATTTATTCGCCTAATTGATGAGCCTTGGCAATCACACAATAAATCAGTTAAAAAGCAGTTTCAATGTTTGGAATTTCTTTACAGAAAGGTCTGAGGCTATTGAGTATAATCAAAGCTAAACTATAAAGATCTTCAAATACTAAAGCCCTTAAGGAGACAAACTTGAACCTTGTTAAATGCTGCAGCAACTATGAGGGCCAGTGTTGACTGTTCCTGCTCCTTTATTTAATTTCATTTGTAAATCTATTTACTTTTTTATTAATAATTACAGTACTTCTCAAACTTAAAAATGTGGATTAGCTTCCAGATAAACACCATTATCAAAAGAGGACAGCAGGGCTAGAATTCATAGTAACACAAAAATGCTGGAGGAACTCAGTAGGTCAGGCAACATCTACGGAAAGGAATAAAGAGTTGATGTTTCGGGCCAGATACTGATGTCGGGTCTCAGCCTGAAACATCAGCTCTTTATCCCAATCCGTAGATGCTGCATGACCTGCCGAGTTCCTGCAGTGTTTTGTGTGGGTTGCTCTGGATGTCTAGCATCTGCAACATCTGTGTTTAGAATTCATAAATTGCTGAGTAATCTTAGTGGCAGCATCTGGCACAAGCAGGACTTCCCGGAGGCTAAAGCATTTTAATTTTGATTCCCATTCCCATTCTGACATGTCCGTCCAGAGCCTCTCCTTCAACCTGATGGCATAAGTATTGATTTCTCTTTCCAATAAACAAATTTCACCCCTTTCCCTTCCTCTAATCCCCACTCTGACCTCTCAATTCTTCTCACCTGCCTATTACTTCTCCCTGGGTGCCCTCCTCCTTCCCTTTCTCCTATGGTCCACTCTCCTCTCCTATCGGATTCTTTCTTCTCCGGCCCTTGACCTTTCCCACCCACCTGGTTTCCCCTATCACCTTCCAGCTAGCCTCCCCTCCACCTTTTTATTCTGCCATTTTTGCCCTTCCTTTTCGGTCCTGAAGACGGGTCTCGGCCCAAGACGTCAATTATCTATTCCTCTCCATAGATGCTGCCTGACCTGCAGAGTTCTTCCAGCATTTTGTGTGTGTTTCTTTCTTCAAAGATAGTATTCATTCTGAGTATTCCCTTGATCTGTCTATAGGGCTACCTTACCATGACCAGGAAATAATGGATGGGCCAACCACTTAGAAGAGAGCACAACAGAACTTGCCTTATTTACTCCTGACATCCCAGAGAGGAACCAAGCCACAGTAAACGACACAGTCGTGTAACAGCATGGTACTATTACAACTCAGGGCTTCAAGAGTTCGGAGTTCATTTCAGGCGCCATTAGAATGTTTATGCGCATGGATCTCCTCCGGGTGCCCCTGTTTCCTCCCACAGTCCAGAGACATACCAGTTAGTAGGTTAATTGGTCTTTGTAAATTGTCTTGTGATTAGGCTAGGGTTACATTGGTGGGTTGTTGGGGAGTACAGCTTAGTGGGCCAGAAGGGCCAATTCCGCGTTGTATCCCTAAATAAAAGAAACACTTGACATTCCTTCCTGATCCTAGGCTTTTGATTGTTGAACCCAACGTTAACTGTTGACAGCAACCTTCTAATCCAGGGGTTCCCAACTTGGGGTCCATAGACCCCTCGGTTAATGGGAGGCATCTATGGCATAAAAACACTGGGAGCCCCTGCTCGAATCTAAGACCAATGGAAATCCACCAACTCCACGGGTCATCTTAGTTACGACACTGGAGGAGGCCATTCGGCCCACTGTGCCTGTGATATAACCATCCCAATGCCAGCTTTCGCATCGGTAGTCTGGCAGCTTTGAGTTTGCATCCAAGTAAGGCCAGTGATGTTGTGGGGATGGAACTGGACTCTCTCACGGTGGTGTCTGAAGAGAGGATGCTGTCCAAGTTGCATGCCATCTTGGACAATGTCTCCCATCCACTACATAATGTACTGGGTGGGCACAGGAGTACATTCAGCCAGAGACTCATTCCACCGAGATGCAACACAGAGTGTCATAGGAAGTCATTCCTGCCTGTGGCCATCAAACTTTACAACTCCTCCCTTGGAGGGTCAGACACCCTGAGTCAATAGGCTGGTCCTGGACTTATTTCCTGGCATAATTTACATATTACTATTTAACTATTTATGGTTTTATTACTATTTAAGTATTTATGGTGCACCTGTAACGAAAACCAAAACCAATATGACTATGTATGTTTTTAAAAGTGAAGAGGGTTTTCTTTCTCTATCTCCTCTACAGGCAGTGAATTTCAGATCCCCCAGTACCCTCAGGTTACAAAGGGTTTCTTTTACCCTTCTCTCTAATCTACTGATTACTTTAAACTGCTGCTTTCTGACTCCTCTGCCAAGTGAAATAAGCCCTTCCTACTCATTGTATCGGGACTTGCCGAGAATTTTAGAGACTTCGGCTAAATATCGCCTCTACCACCTCTAGACCGAAGTAAACTTTTGTAGCCTATCCATGCTCTCCTCATAGTTCATTCATCCAATCAATATTTCCCAGGATTGTTTATTTACCAATTCCCAGAATATTGGATCAAATTTTACATTTTTATTTATGTAACAAAATATATTTATTTATATAATTAAAATATATAAGAATCATATTTCGTACTGTTCAAGTGAATCATGAAACACGTTACGTAGCAATGGTTTCTGTGTCATGGTGACTTAATTGAACAGAAATATTTCCTTCTCGCTATGTCAAGCTCTCCGCTCACTCAGTGAGTGTCCGTCATTGCAGAGCTTGTGGGCTCGACACACAGCAGGCCTCCAATCCCCTGTGAAAGAGTCTCCCTCGCTGACTCCGCACCAACGTTCCCTCTTCACTTTTCTTTCTCTCTACAGGTGTGCAGGCCAAGCACTGCTCCGTTGAGGAAATTTGTACATGGCCTGAAAACTGCGTGGCATTTTTAACAAAACACTAATTATATTAAAAGAAAATTCCAGCAAAGGCTACGTGCGTGGGGCCATCTCAGTTACTGCATGCTGCACGCCTACGCAGCTTAGAGGGAATGGTGCTCCACACTGCTTGCCGCGGTCCCCGTCATCGCCCCAAAACAAGGGCTGAGGAACACTCCGAGCCTGTCAGTGACAATCGGCATCAACTTTTTCCGCTGTGGGAGGCGTTCCTGGCAGCCAGACTCCAGGCCAGCTGTGCCACAACGATGGAGGAAAGACAACGTCATCGACAGGCTTGGGGGTTATATTTTGAATGGAAATTCCTCAATATAATTCCGAAGGCTGGGCCTCAGAGGCAGCTTTGTCACTCCGTCTCTCCCAAAGTGGCAGATAATGTTCTTTCTGCATAGCTGCTGTAGTTTGAGGACAGGGTTTTTCCGCAGCGGGGTGGAAAAGACAATCGTGTCTCCTCCCTCAAAGACAAAAGGCTTGCGCCGGCTGCTGTCCACGCAGTATTCCAGCAGCTTCACCATGCAGTCAAAGTGAGTGTTATCGAACCAGAAGAGTTCTTTCTTGAACTGGATTCGCATGCTGACGGGCCCCCTGTGGGCCCGGACGCTCAGACTGAACAGGTGATCGGCCTGGGTGCTATCCCGGACGAGGAAGGTGCCCACGGGCTCCGCCTTCAGCATGGCGTGAGCCTTCTCCACGGGCAGCGGCCCCCAGTAGAATCCGCCCTCGTTCAGGGAGCGCAGGCTTCGCTCCACCGTCTCCCTCTCTTCGTTCTGGAACGTGCGGAAGTGGGTGGGAGACTCAGGCGGAGGGCGCTGTAACTGCGGCGGAGGGGACTGTCGCACGTCTGCCCGGGCATCCAGTTGGTTTCTCCCTCCGACCATCTCAGATGGACCTCCAGCTCCGGAGAGGTCCCATCTTCAGCCGCCTCATGGATAAATGTCCTGCAGGGAAAGAGAGCTGAATGTTAATTTATCATCAAATTTTGTTAATGTCGCCATAAACCACCCGGAGATTCACTTTCATGGACAGAACAGTGGGACTGCCAAGAGCCCTGCTGCCTCACGGCTTCAATGACCCGAGTCTGATCCTGACCTCTGGTACTCTTTGTGGAGTTTGCACGTTCTGTCTGTGACTACAGATAGATAGATAGATATAATTTATTAATCCCGAGGGAAATTTGGTTTCGTTACAGCCACACCCAACCAAGAATAGAGTGTAAATATAGCAATACAAAAACCACCAACAATCAAACAACAAAATGCAAACTATGCCAGATGGAAAATAAGTCCAGGACCAGTCTATTGGCTCAGGGTGTCTGACCCTCCACGGGAGGAGCTGCACGTTCGATGGCCACAGGCAGGAACGACCTCCCGTGCCGCCCAGTGTTGTATCTCGGTGGAATGTGGCCGAAGTCCAACAGTAAAAAGTTCAATATCCGGTCTACAAACACGTTCCTCGATCATAATATGCCCCGGATTGCTCCTTCCTCACACCTACACTGCCGGTAAGTTACAGAGAGCCGTTAACCCATAAGACCAAGGAGCGGAAATAGACCACTGGGCCTACCTAGTCCCTACCTGGGACTACCTGGGTTTCCCAGATGTTCTGGTTTCCTCCTACATCCCAATTACTTGCTGGTTGGTGGGTTGGAGAGATTCCAGAAGAAGTTCAAGAGAATGATTCTGGAAAGGAAAGGGTTAACATACGAGGAATACTTGATGGCTCAGACCTGTACTCACTGGCGTCCGGAAGAATGTGGAGCAGGAGGTCTCACCGAAACCTATCGAATATTGGAAGGCCTGGGTTGAGTGGATGTGGAGAAGATGCTCTCTATAGTGGGGGAGTCTAGAACCAGAGGGCACAGCTTCAAACAGAACAAAGATGAGAAGAAATTTCTTTAGCCAGAGGTCCTTTGCCATGGGTGACTGTGGAGGACAAGTCATTGTGTATATCTAAATCAGAAGTTGATAAGTTCTTGGTTAGTCAGTGCGTCAAAGGTTACATGGAGAAGGCAGAAGATTGGGGTTGAGAGGGATAATATATCAGTCATGATGGAATGACAGAGCAGACATGATAGGCCCACTGGCCTAATTCCGCTCCTTGGTCTTAAGGGTTAATGGCTCTCTGTAACTTACCAGCAGTGCAGGTGTGAAGAAGGAGCAAAAGTGGGTTATAGTCAGGTAGGTAGGAGAATTGATGAAATTCCCTTGAAATCCACCCAACATCACAAGAAAATATGAATACAGTTTACTTATATTTGAACTTCCTATAAGCATATTAATACTAACAATGTCATATAAGGCCCAGTTATCAAGATACTTCTTGCTGCCTCAGTAAAGCAGCCAGCATTAACAAAGAACCCACCCACTCTCTCTTCTATTGGGCAGAAGGTGCAAAAGCCTGAAAACACATATCACAAGGCTCAAGGACAGCTGTTATCAGACTGATTTGATATTGTCTGGTAAATAACTGCAACATTTTCCACATAATAACCATGTTGATAGTCCAAATACGTTGGTTGTTAAGCACTTTTGGATATCCTGAGCCTATGAAGAGCAATAGGTTTCTGGTAGGCCTCTGTAGAGAATTCTCTGTGACCAAGAGCCCCCGTCAAGGCAAAATTGTGTTAAGCGCTAACCTTTCTGGTTACCTTTCCACGTTTTTGCCAAATATTTTCTCATCAATCCAATGTTTTCTGTCTGTGGAAACAATAACCCCACATAAAGCCAGTGTTCCTTGTTAAATATTAATCTCATTCACCTTTCTTTTCCCTTACGTCTGAAGGCACGGTCTCAGAATAAAGGGACGTCCTATCATTACTGAGAGAAGGAGGAATTTCTTTAGCCAGAATCTGTGGAATATGTTGCCACAGAGAACTTGGGGATGTGGTGGCTATTTCACTGTGTGTATTTAAGGCCCAGGTCAGAGCTGAGCAAATAGACTTTATGATTGATAGGATCTTGATTGGTCAAAAGGGTTAAATATCACAGGGGGAAGGTAGCAAAAAATATTGACCACGACTGAATGGTGGAACAGATTGGCCTATTTCTTCTCCTATCTCTTTTGATAGTTTGGTCTTAAGGTCTACTTGCTCAACTCTGATTTTTACTTCAATTAACATTCCCCTGACTGTGGGGGATTTCTCTGGGTGCTCCAGTTTCCTCCCACATTCCAAAGACGTACAGGTTAAGATTCAAGATTTAAGATTGTTTAATATCATTTCCAGTACAGCAGTGCAAGATGAACAATATAGTGATTTCTCTGGATCCAATGCTGCATAACAACAATGACTTTTCCCCAGGGCTGAAATGGCTAGCACGAGAGGGCACAGTTTTAAGGTGCTTGAAAGTAGGTACAGAGGAGATGTCAGGGGTAAGTTTTTTTATGCAGGGAATGGTGAGGGTGTGAAATGGGCTGCCGGCGACGGTGGTGGAGGGGGATACGATAAGGTCTTTTAAGAGACTCCTGGACAGGTACGCGGAGCTCAGAAAGGTAGAGGGCTATGGGTAACCCTAGGTAGTTTCTAAAGTAAGTACGTGTTTGGCACAGCATTGTGGGCCGAATAGTCTGTATTGTGCTGTAGGTTTTCTATATTTCTAAAACACAGAGGATAAAGAACACAAGGATATCAAGTAAAAACACACACAATAAATATAAATACATAAGATAGCTTATATACTTAGATTGATTGTAAGGTGACAGATGAAGCACATTCCTTGGTCTGTGTCTACTCTGTTTGTGGCAGTCTCCTTGAATATCTGCCAGTTGGTCAGTTGAAAACAATTCATAAGTTAATAAGTTAATTGGTCACATGGGTGCAATTGGGCAGTGCGGGGTCATTGGGCTGGAAAGAGCTGCTCCTGTGCTGTATCGCTAAATTAAAACTACAAAAAACATTGTTCCTTCCAGCCTGAGAATACGAACTTTTAATCCTTAAACCCTTAAAACCTTCTCCACAAGGAATTATTTCTTTGGCTAGTCTCCAACAACTACTTCCTGAAACTGCCTTTGGAAGATATCTTTTTGTGCAATTGTGTGACGAGGTACAATCAACAGCTTATAGAGGGAGCAACCACTTGCCAACATTCCCTCTTAAAATTAGCACCACTGTTGAACTGGGCTGTAGAATTGTTATTTTTCTTGTATTTTGATGTCCCTGTTTGTACTTTTAAATAATCACCTATACACACGTAATTAAAAGCTGCTGGTGAATGCAACAGGCCAGGCAGCATCTCGAGGAAGAGGTACAGTCGACGTTTTGGGCCTCGTCCTGATGAAGGGTCTTGGCCCGAAACGTCGACTGTACCTCTTCCTAGAGATGCTGCCTGGCCTGCTGCGTTCACCAGCAACTTTGATGTGTGTTGCTTGAAATTCCAGCATCTGCTGATTTCCTCGTGTTTTCACACGTAATTGTTCAGTGAGTATTTCAGTGGTTGCAGTCGCCTCCACTGAAATGTACCACATTTTTCTGGAAATTTGTTGGTTTCAGTGATGGGTGTCACATTACTTGAATCTGGCTATCTGATTGGTTAACTGTTACCTGTTAGAATTTTAACAGCATTCAATGACAAAGAAGGCACAACAGTGGCGATTTTTCATTGGGAATTTGAGGAGAACTGATATGTCACCGAAGGCAAGTAAATTTCTACAGACGTACTGTGGAGAGCATTCTAACTGGCTGCATCATTATCTGGTGTGGGGATGGGTGGGTGCGGGAGCTACTGCACTAGATCGATACAAGCTGCAGAGAGATGTAAACTCAGTCAGCTCCATCATGGGCACTAGCCTCCATAGTATCCAAGACATCTCTAAGGAGCGATGCCTCAAAAAAGGCAGCATCCATCATTAAGGGCCCCCATCACCCAGGACATGCCCTGTTCTCATTGTTACCATGGGGAAGGAGGTACAGAAGCCTGAAGGCACACACTCGGCGATTCAGGAACAACTTCTTCTTCTCTGCCATCTAGTGTACCTGTTTCCGAGTTGTTTCCAATACATACCTACCCGTCTCTATTTCCTGAGGAGACTGAGGTCCTTTAACATATGCCGGACGATGCTGAGGATGTTCTACGAGTCTGTGGTGACCAGTGCTATCATGTTTGCTGTTGTGTGCTGGGGCAGCAGGCTGAGGGTAGCAGACACCAACAGAGTCAACAAACTCATTCGTAAGGCCAGTGATGTTGTGGGGATGGAACTGGACTCTCTCACGGTGGTGTCTGAAAAGAGGATGCTGTCCAAGTTGCATGCCATCTTGGACAATGTCTCCCATCCACTACATAATGTACTGGGTGGGCACAGGAGTACATTCAGCCAGAGACTCATACCACCGAGATGCAGCACAGAGCATCATAGGAAGTCATTCCTGCCTGTGGCCATCAAACTTTACAACTCCTCCCTTGGAGGGTCAGACACCCTGAGCCAATAGGCTGGTCTTGGACATTTCATAATTTACTGGCATAATTTACATATTACTATTTAACTATTTATGGTTCTATTACTATTTATTATTTATGGTGCAACTGTAATGAAAACCAATTTCCCCCGGAATCAATAAAGTATGACTATGACTATGTAACACTAACAAAGCGATGGTAAGCAAGAACACTTATGCCTCATTCATAATTGCTGGAGAAGTTTTGGATCGCAACAGCATCAAGATCCGGCAACACTGCTTCATTTTCCCTGCAGGTAAGCAGAGGGTTATCGGGATCAGAGGTGTGTCGGATCAGCCTCCAGGTCACGGCTCTGTTTGACAGTGACACGGACAGAACAGTGCTACGGCAAAGAGCATTGCTGCTTCACAGCTTCAACGACCTGAGTTTGACCCTGACCTCTGGTGCGCTCTGCAGAATTTGTAGGTCCCCCACCGTGACCACACGGGGCTCCCCCGGGTGCTCTGGTGTCCTCCCACCTCCCAATGACTTCCTGGCTGAGAGGCTGGAGAGGGTCCAGAGGAGGTTCACAAGAATGATTCTGGAAATGAAAGGGTTAACACATGAGGAGCAATTGGCCTGTACTCACTGGAGTCTAGAATAACCGGGGGTGGTGGGAGGGGGAAAGAATCTCACTGAAACCTGTCAAATATTGAAGAGCCTAGATAGAGCGGATGTGGGGAGGATGTTTTCTATATCGGGGAAGCCCAGGACCAGAGGACACAGTCTCAGAATAGAGGGACATCCATTTAAAACAGAGATGAGATGAAATTTCTTTAGCCAGGGGGTGGTGAATCTATGGAATTCATTAGCACAGATGGTTGTGGAGGTTAAGTCATTGTGTATATCCAATTATCTAAAGCAGAGGTTGATAGGTTCTTGGTTAGTCAGGGCATCAAAGGCTACGGGGAGAGGGTAGGAGAACGAGGTTGAGAGGGATCATTTATCAGTCGTGATGGAATGACAGAGGAGACACGATGGGCCGAGTGGCCTAACTCTGCTTCTATGCCTTATGGTCTTATGGGTTAAATTACCTGTAGTGCAGGCGTGTGGAAAGAGAGAGAATGGGAGAAATAATGAGATTGTCTTGAGACCTAACCAACAGCCTTCCCCAATGTCACTAGTAAATATGAATGCATTTTAATTACATCTGAATTTTCTTTATCTGCATTATTACTAACAGTGCCATATAAGGCCCAGTTATCAAGATACTTCTTGCTGCCTCAGTAAAGCATTCAGCAAAATCAAATACCCTAGTTACCCTGGACATTGTCTCTTTGCCTCATTTCCCATAAGGCAGAAGATATAAAAGCCTGAAAGCACAGGCTCTAAGTCAGTCATAGTCATAGTCATACTTTATTGATCCTGGGGGAAATTGGTTTTCGTTACAGTTGCACCATAAATAATTAAATAGTAATAAAACCATTTCTCTTTTCTCTTGTTCTCTTTTCTCTTGATTTTCTCTTGTTTGTGACTGGGGAGGAAGTTCGTCTTTCAGCAGGGCAACAACCCAAAGCACACTGACAAAGCAACCATTCAGTGGCTTCAGATGAAGAAAGATGCTGCCCTTGAGTGGCCCAGTCAGAGTCCTTCTCTTAACCCGATCGAACATCTCTGGCAAGACCTCAAGATTGCTGTTCACCACCGCTCCCCAACTAACCCGTCACAGCTTGAGCAATTTTGCAAGGAGGAATGGTAAATCTTGCTTCATCACGTTGTGCAAAGTTAATAGAGACTTATCCAAGAAGATTACTGGCCGTAATAGCCGCGAGAGGTAATTTAACCAAGTACTGACCAAACTGCTGACATTTCAGTTTTTGAATTCTTATTTTATCATGCTTTACAATTTTCCCTGTTTTTTAGGCTCTACTATGTGATTCATAAATAAAAATTGTCAGTTAAGTTGATCAAAATCCCTGGTTGTAATATTCATGTGTGTAAATAACAGGAGCAATGAAAGATCAACCAGAGCGCAGAAGACAACAAACTGTGCAAATGCAAATACAGATAAATAGCAATAAATAATGAGAACATAAGGTAATGTGATAAAGAGTCCTTGAAAGTGATATCAATGGCAGTGGGAACACTTCAGTGTAGTTATCCCCTATTATTCAAGAGCCTGAAGGTTGAGGGGTGAAACTCAGTGTGGCCTTCTGCTCCTGTAGCCCATCCACTTCAAAGCTCAAAGTGCAGTATGTTCAGAGATGCTCTTCTGCACACCACTGTTGTAACGTGTGGTTATCTGAGTTACTGTTGCCTTCCTGTCAGCTTGAACCAGTCTGGTAATTCTCCTCTGACCACTCTCTTTGACAAGGTGATTTTGCACACAGAACACAGAATCTAAAGGTTGTATAATCCAAGTTTCTGTAGTTAAGAAGGCCTACGGTGCATTGGCCTTCATCAATTGTGGCACTGAGTTTAAGAGCCAAGAGGTAATTTTGCAGCTATATAGGACCCTGGTCAGACCCCTGCTCAATTCTGGTTGCCTCGCTACAGGAAGGACATGGAAACCAGAGAAAGGGTGCAGAGGAGATTTACAAGGATGTTGCCTGGATTGGGGAGCGTGCCTTATAAGAATAGGTTGAGTGAACTCAGCCTTTTCTCCTTGGAGCGACAGAGGATGATGGGTGACCTGATAGAGGTGTACAAGATAATGAGAGGCATTGATTGTGTGGATAGTCAAAGGCTTTTCCCCATGGCTGAAATAGCTAGCACGAGAGGGCGTAGTTTTAAGGTGCTTGGAAGTAGGTACAGAGAAGATGTCAGGGGTAAGTTTTTTATGCAGAGAGTGGTGAGTGCGTGGAATGGGCGGCCGGCGGCGGTGGTGGAGGCGGAAACGATAGGGCCGTTTAAGAGACTCCTGGATGGCTACATGAAGCTTAGAAAAATAGAGGGGTATGGGTAAAACCTAGGTAGTTCTAAGGTAGGGACATGTTTGGCATGGCTTTGTGGGCCAAAGGGCCTGTATTGTGCTGTAGGTTTTCTACGTTTCTGTGTTTCTATAATGTAAACATACTTAGATAATACATTGAACTGCCACTCACTGGACTTTTCTTTTGTGTGCGCACCATTCCCTGTAAACTCTAGGGACTGGTGTGTGTGAAAATCCCAGATGATTAGCAGTTTCTAAGATCCTCAAACCACCCCATCTGGCACCAACAATCATTCCATGGTCAAAGTCACTTGGATCACATTTCTTTCCCATCCTTATGTTTGGTCTGAACAACAACTGAACCTCTTGACCATACTGGCATGCTTTAATGCACTGAGTTACCGCCACATGAATGGCCGATTAGATATTTGCATTAACGAGCAGGTGTACCTAATAAAGTGGCCACTGAGGGTTTTAACAATTGATCCACTTTAAAAGGTGATAACCCCTGAGTGCTTCCCCTTTTACAACATTACCTCAGCAAATATTTCATACACTTCCTTCTTAGTTATAATGGCCACGTCATCCCCTCTTTTGTACAGAGATGCAGTGTTTGGAGGTCAGTGCACCCTCCACCGTGGTGTGGTATCAAAAGGTCTTCACTCCCAAGTAGGAATGCCTCCACCACCCTCCATCATCAAGGACCCCACCATCCAGACCATGCCCCCTTCTCACTGTTAACATCAGTAATAAAGTGCAGGAGCCTTAGGTCCCACAGAACAAGGTCCAGGAACAGCTGTAACCCCTCAGCCATCAGGACCTTGAAGCAGAGTGGATAACTTCACTCACTCCAACACCAAACTGTTTCCACAAACTATGGACTCACTTTCAAGGACTCCTCATCTCATGCTCTCGGTATTTATTTCTTATTTCTTTTTGTATTTGCAGTTTGGTTGTTTGTCTGGGTGAGGTCTTTCATTGGTTCTGTTGTGTTTCTTGGACTTACCGTGTATGCCTGCAAGCAAGTGAACCTCAGAGCTGTATATGGTGACGTATATATACTTTGATAATAAACTTCCTTTGAGCTTTGAACCACTGGTTTGTAAACTGATGTCCTACGTGTCCAGCCAGCACCTTTGCAGAACGCCAGGCTACAGCAGCTTTGTAGCATGCACCGAAAGGTGTGAACCTATTGATAAGTGTGTGATGTTATGCAAAGGTCATAGACTCATAGAAGACTTCACAACAGAAACAGGCTCTTTGGCCCAGCTAGTCTGTGCCGATCTGTAACTCTGAGTCCCACTGACCTGCACCCAGATCATACTCCTCCCGTTCATGAACTTATCCAAACTTCTCTTAAACATTGAAATCGAACCCAAATCCACCACTTCCACATTTCACACTCTCACCATCCTCTGAGTACTCTGACAGACTGTGGGTGTAGAGAGATGGGTGCACATTGACAAAGTTCAAAATAAATCTGTCATCCAAGCACACATATGTCACCATATAATATGCACTTTCTTGTGGGCATTCACGGAAAAAAAAGAATTTCAGGATGTATTTTGTATACGTTTCTCCGACGTTAAATGTACCTATTGAAACCCAAACACAATAAAATCAATGAAAGGCCACACCCAACGGGCGGACAGACAACCAATGTGCAGAAGATGACAGACTGTGCCATTACGAAAAGGAAGGAAAAAATAATTTAAAAAATAAGCAATAGATATTGAGAACATGAGACAAGGAAGTTCAAGGTGGCAAGACGGCACTGGAGAACCATGGTGATGAGTTGTGGGCAGACAAGCTCTAGAACCCGGGGGGGGCAAAAAAAGAGAGAGACAGACATATCATGTTGACAAAGTGGAAACAGCAGACATAAACTGGGCTAAAAACTACATTAAGAAATACAGAGATAAAAAATTAAGTAAGTAATACAAAACAGAGAGCAGAAGTAGTGGGGTGGGGTTCGTTGTCCGTTCAGAAATCTAATGGCGGCGGGAAGAAGCTGTTTCTAAAACGTTGAGTGTGTCTCTCTTGGAGACTTGGATGGGTTCAGACCGAGCTGTGAATTCTCCCATGGACAAATAAGTGCCAATATTTTGTGCAAATATTGGCACAAAGTGCGCATCCTCAGATTGTGTTGTTCTCACAGATGATGCATTTCACTGTACACGTGATCAATAAATAAATATATTCTAATCTAATCTACCGAGAGCATTATACAAATATACTTTCCCTGTCCCTTTCTGCCTGGATCTCTTTATTGATCCTTTCCACTGACACTCCCTTTGTCATTCCTTACATTAGAAGCCAACCACGTCAGGCTATGTAACACCATAAGATATAGGGGCAGAATCAGGCCATTCGGCCCATCGAGCCTGCTCCGCCATTTCATCATGGATGATCCATTTTCTCTCTCGGCCCTAATTTCCTGCCTTCTCCTAAAATATATTTAAGATAAGGTGGGATAGATTTTTGCACAGTAGGGGAGTTAAGGGTTATGGGGAAAAGGCAGGCAGGAGGAGATAAGTCCATGGCCAGATCAACCATGATCTTATTGAATTACGGAGCAGACTCAATGGGCCAGATGGCCGACTCCTGCTCCTACTTCTTATGTTCCTATGTTCTCCACATATCTCTTCATACCTTGACAAATCAGGAATCTATCAATCTCTGAGTATGGGAGAAGTAGCTCCATTGCCACAAGGTTCTGAGCCATTACCGGGGCCGACAAATACTAGAACACCAGTGTTCGCAGTTGTTAACAGAAGAAGCAGACCAGAGACCTGGACCAACAGGTCGAAGCTGCACCATGACAGTTTACTGAAAATCATCTGGGGCGCCGCAGTAGATTTGGGGCGTAGCGCAATGCTTTACAGCACCAGCATTCAAGGATCGGGGTTCAATTCCCACCACAGGCTGCAAGGGTCTGTGATGTCCTCCCTGTGACGCCACGGGTTTCCTTCGTATATTTCCGTTTGCTCCCACAATCCAGACGCGTACGGTTAGGGTTAGTGTTCCGTTGGTGCTGGAAGCACAGCAACGTATCCTCGGACTCTGCAGGTCGATGATGCAAACAAGGCATTTCACAGCATGTTTTGATGTAACAAATTAAGCTAATCTTCAAATCTTTATCTTTTGAAAAAAAACTAGACTCTTGTAATCTGCTCTGTGAATGTCCCCCACGGTTGGAAAACTGCCTTTGGGACTCACAGATCTAATCTAAAGCACAAAGGAATGCTGGAAATCCAGAGCAATATGCACACAAGATGCTGGAGGAACTCAGCAGGTCAGGTAGCATCTATGGAGGGGAACAAACAGTTGATGTTTCGGGCCGAGACCATTCATCAGGACTGGCTGCCTGACCTGCTGAGCTCTTCCAGCATTTCATGTGTGTTACTCAGGTTGAATCTTAATGCCCCTTGAGTGGTATCCAAAACTGCAGTGTTAAAAGAGAATGAAATCAAATAGAGAGCCTGGCATCAACTTGGCACTGAACTAACACACAGTTAAGTTGTTTCCTGTCCACTTAACCCTGTTAGTTCCTCCTCTACATGAACAACAATTGTTCAAACTGCGGTGGAGAAAATCGCAGTGGCTCAAGAAAGAAAATCACCACCATCTTCTCAAGGGCTAATGCTGGCCTTGTCAACAACACCTGAGGTCATGGGTGAAAGGTGAAATGTCTAAAGGGAAGTTAAAGGGGTACTTTTTCTCTCCGAGGGTGGTACGAGTGTGGAACGAGTTGACAGCATAAGAGGCTCGATTTCAACATTTAAGAGAAGTTTGTATAAGTACATGGACAGGAGGGGTATGGACAGTTATGGTCCAGTTGCAGATTGATGGGCCTTGGCAGAATAGTTCGGCATGGACTAGATGGGCCGAAGGTGCTGTAGTGCTCAAATAAAAATCTTACTGCCTCTAACAAGAATAAATGCATTGCTTCCTACAAAATATTGGGAGATCTTCCTGAGTAAAATCAAAAAGCAGTGAAGATAGTGTTTTATTTCAGATTTCCAGCTGCAGCAGTTTTCCTCCATCTTGCTATGCAGAAGGCAAAAGGGAAGTAGAAGGGAAGGACATGTCGAGCTCTCCCAACCCACAGTGTAGAGCTTGTCATTGTCAACTACGTATTTTTAAACACTAAGTTTTGACTGGACCAGAGAGATAACACTGTCCCTGAGGCATTTAAAATGTGCTTTTAATCTTATCATGTTTTCTGTCTGTGTTGCGTGTGCAGTCCCACCCTGACAATGAGACTTTTCGGATACCAAGTTCCATCAAAGCCACAGTTGTGCACATCACGTGATTGCACATTTTCTCCCTAATCCCTTTTGGAAAGCCCAACGATTCCAAATTATGGCTTTTCAACCGAACAGCCATGTTTCATGTTGTCAATGCCATAGAAGCCATCTCTTTAGCCCGAGAGCATCCATGATTTTGAGCAGTGTCTCCTCCTGCCTCTTCGTGTTATCAAACGTGGCTCAGAGCTAGATTAAGTCTCAGCTCAGAAACTCAAACACCTAATCCAGCTCGACATTTCAATCACATCCCTGTGCTGCTGGGAGATGTTGCCCTTAGGTAAGATTTTAAACTGACCCCACCTTGCTCGATAGCACATGCCAGTCCTCATCTGGGGAAGAGCAGTGGAAAGGGTGAGCAGCTTCAGGTCAACATCTCTGAAGATCTACCCTGTGTGCAACATACTGATGCAATTACAAAGAAGGCACAACAGCGGCTATATTTCATTAGGAGTTTGAGGAGATTTGGTATGTCACCAAAAGACTCGCTAATTTCTACAGGCGTGCCATGGAGAGCATTTTAATTGGCTGCATCACCGTCTGGTATGGAGGGGCCACTAAACAGGATTGGAAAAAAACGGCAGGAAGTTGTAAACTCAACCAGCTCCATTATTTGCAGTAACCTCCCCAGTATTCTGGACACCTTCAAAAGGTGATGCCTTAAAAAGGCCGCATCCATCATTAAGGACACTCATTACCCAGACCATACCCTCTTCTCATTGCTACTATCAAGGAGGAGGTACAGGAACCTGAAAACACCCACTCACGATTCAGGAACAGCTTCCTCCCCTCTGCCATCTGATTCCTGAATGGACATTGAAGTCATAAACACTACCTCACTACCTCTTTGTCTCTCCCTTTTTGCACTACTTTTAATTTATATATGTTTCTTATTGTAATTTATATTTTTGATTATGTATTGCAATGTACTTCTGCTGCAAAACAACAAATTTCATAACCTATGCCAGTGATAATAAACCTGTTCAGATTCTCCAACAAGAAAGGTAAGGTTAGTTTAGTGCCCTGGGAAAGATTGATTTCACAATTGTTACTCAAAACCTGATATTTGATTTCACTGCTGTTTGCACTAGTCTGCTGAGCACAAATTAGCTGCCACATGGTATTTGGGTGAGGCTAGAACCAGAGGTCATGGGTTAAGGGTGAAAGGTGAAACATTTAAGCAGAACACAAGGGGAACCTCTTCACTCAGAGGGTGGTGAGAGTGTGGAATGAGCTGCCAGCGGTGATTTGATGCCCACATTTAAGAGAGATTTTGATAAATACATGGATAGGAGGGGTGTGAACTGTAGACTGGGTGCAGGCTAATGGAACTAGGCAGACTAGATGGACAACACACGTGAAATTCTGGAGGAACTCAGCAGGTCAGGCAGCATCTATGGAGAGGAATAAACAGTCAACATTTTTGGGCTGAGACCCTTCTTCAGGACTGATGGGGCATATGGGGTGACCAGTGTGGCACTGCATCACTATATATGATGAGGGGCCATATACATATTCCTCTCCTTGGATACAAGAGGTTCTGCAGATGCCTGCAAAAGATGTCTGTTTATTCCCCTCCATAGTGCCGGGATGAATTGAAAAGATCGGGTACAGGCCACATTGATGTGGTGGACTTCAGGTCTCAGAACGTATTGAAGTGACTGAAGCCGCCGACGATTTCGGCACCGAGCCAGACTGAAAAGGTCAGTGTGTCGCTGCTCCACTCTGAGTTGAACTAAGAGTCTGTGGACTATCTCTCTACTTGGACTTCTATTCAGAATGCTATTTGCTTGTGTTTATTATTATTTGCATGATTTTTTTAAATCTCTGCACATTCAGTGTTTGATGGTCTTTTTTAAAAAATGGGTTCTTTGGGGTTTCCTTTTCATGGCTGCCTTATAGCAGATGAATCTCAAGGTTGTCTAATGTATATATTGATAATAAATGTACTTTGAACTTTGAAATAAATGCATCTGGGTATGGACAAAGTGGGTTGTGTGTGCAAGCAACAATTTCGAAGTTTGAGGATGACACAAAACTTGGCAGTAGTGAAGAGGATATGACAAATAACAGCAGAATATATATAAGCAACACACACAAAATGCTGGAGGAACTCAGCATCTATGGAGAAGAGTAAACAGTTGACATTTCAGGCCGAGACCTCTTGTCAGGTCCTGATGAAGAGTCTCCGCCTGAAACGTCGACTCTATACTCTTTTCCATAGATGCCCCCTGGCCTGCTGAGTTCCTCCAGCATTTTCTGTGTGTTGCTTCGATTTCCATCATCTGCAGATTTTCTCTTGTTTGTGAATAGCAGAATATAAACAGGCTAGAAGGGAGGGCAGACAGGTACCAGATGAGGGCGCGATGATAGTGTAACAGTTAGCGAGTTGGAATTCAGAGTTCAATTCCGATGTCATCTGTAAGGAGCCTCCGTACGTCCTATCTGTGGAACGCCTAGGTTTTCTCCGGGTGCTCCAGTTTCCTCCCACAGTCCAAAGACGTACCGGTTAGTAGGTTAATTGGCCATTGTAAATTGTCCTGTGATTAGGCTGGGGTTAAAAATCAGGGGCTGCTAGGCAGTGTGGCTGGACTGGAAGGACCTTTTCTG
The DNA here is from genome assembly GCF_963921235.1 of Mobula hypostoma. Lineage (NCBI taxonomy): Eukaryota > Metazoa > Chordata > Chondrichthyes > Myliobatiformes > Myliobatidae > Mobula > Mobula hypostoma. The sequence goes on from NC_086107.1 coordinate 111,397,620, forward strand.
CTCTGTATCTCTAAGATATTTCAGATATGCAGATGACACTGTGTTAATTGCAAGTACGGAGGAAGAACTACAAAACTTAATTGATAAAGTTGTTGAAGAAAGTGCAAAAATGGGTCTATCTATCAACTGCAAAAAGACAGAATGTATGGTGATATCCAAAAAGAAGGAGAACCCTATCTGCAGGCTGAGAATAAATGGGAAAGACATAAAACAAGTACAGAACTTTTGCTACTTGGGATGCAGGTGCGACACGGACATCAGAAGAAGAATAGGGATGGCAAAGGACACCTTTATGAGAATGAAGAGTGTACTGACCAACACTAAACTAGGCACGACAACCCGCCTCAGAGTACTGAAATGTTACGTTTATCTAGTTATGTTATATGGCTCAGAATGTTGGACAATATCTAGTAACATGAGGAAACGAATTGAAGCAGCGGAGATGTGGTTTTTGCGGAGGATGCAAAGAATATCATGGACGAAACGAATATCTAACGAGGATGTCATGAACAGAGCAAGCACAAAAAGAGAAATAATGTATGAGATCATGAAAAGGCAACGTGACTTCATTGGACATGTGATTAGGAAACAGGAGTTAGAATGCACGGTAATTACGGGAAAGATTGAAGGGAAGAAAGCAAGAGGAAGACAAAGACAAATGATGATGGAGACAGCAGCCAGAGAACTGGAAATGAATACCAATGAAGTGATCCACTTGACCCGAAACAGAAGTGTGTGGGCCATGGCAGTCAAAGCGCAAACCGGGCAGGGCACCTGATGGTGATGATGATCTCTAAGAAAAATAAAATAAGTGAAGAGAACTACAGAGATGAATTTTTAGGAATAATAAGGAGAGGTGTAAAGAATAACCATTTTTAAAGGATTCAGGAGCAGGATAACCGTAGCTACATAAGCACAAGTCACTGACAAAGGTTAGGCATGTCAAGACTGGTGATTAATAAGATAAATAAGAGCTTATTCAATTCCGGGCTTTTTTAAATGGCATAAAAATTAAAAGTAGGTAAGACATGCTGATGACTTTGGATGTCAGTTGATTGAACATAGAATATAGAACGTAGAACAATATCACATAGTAGAGACCCTTCAGCCCATAATGTTATGCTGACCCTTTAGCCTACACCAAGATCATTCTAACACTTCCCTCCAACATAGCCCGCCAGTTTTCTTTCATCCATGTGCCTATCTAAGAATTTCTTAAATGCTCTTAATGTGTCTGCCTCTTCCACCACGCTTGGCAACACGTTCCATGTGCCCACCGCTCTCTGTGTAAAGAACTCACCTCTGACATCCCGCTATACTTTCCTCCAATCTTCTTTCAGTAGCATGGATATCAATTTCTCCTGCCAGTAAACAAGTACCCCCCCCCCGCCCGCCAGCCTCTATTCCCTACTCTTATATCTTTTCACCTGCCTATTACTTCCCCCTGCGTCCCTTCCTTTTCCCGTTTCTCCTATGGTCCACTCTCCTTTCCTATCAGATTCCTTCTTCTCTAGCTGTTGATCTTTCCAGCCCACCTGGCTTCACCCATCACCTTCCAGCTAGCCTCCTTCGCCTCCCCGCTTCTTTCTCAGTCCTGAAGAAGGGCCTCGGCCCGACTGTCTATTCACTCCCACAGACGCTGCCTGACCTGCTGAGCTCCTCCAGCATCTTGTGTGCGTTGCTCTGGATTTCCAGCGTCTCATGTGTTAATGATAATGGTTATCTTCTTTACGTCAGAGTAAAACGTTTTTAACCAATTTGGTGGAGTTTTAGATCAGCTAAAAGATAGAGTTGATGAGGGCAATGCAGCCAACTTGGTAAACATGGAGACACTGGAGACCACAGATACTGGTTTCATGGACTGCTGATGATTCAGATCAACAGATGAAGGGTCCCCGACAGCCCATTTCCCTCCACAGACCTGCTGAGTGCTTCCATCATTTTCTGTGTTGATGTAGAATACATCCTTTTCCAGAGAAATTTTGATGATATACAGCATTAGAGGGCATCTGGACAAAGTTGAAGCACTTAGGCCACAGAGGGTTATTGAGAGCATGCCTACAGAGAACGTCCTGGTGAATGGTTGTTTTTGTTTTGGGCTGGAACAATGGGAATAGCTGAGCTCCATCAGGACTGATTTTACGGCCACTGCAAATTTCCCGGATTTATATTAGTAACAGAACTGAGTGTGCAAACAACAATTTCTAAGTTTGTGGATGACACAGAACTTGGCAGTAGTGAAGAGGATGTGATGAACAACAGTAGAATGTAAACAGGTTGGAAGGGAGGGCAGATATACTGACTGGTGCCAGATGAAGAGAAACTGGAGAGGATGGTGTGTGTGTGTGTGTGTGCGCGTGTGTCTGATGTGTGTGTGTGTGTGTGTGTATGCGTGTGTGTGTGTGTGTGTGTCTGATGTGTGTGTGTGTGTGTGTGTGTGTGTGTCTGGTGTGTGTGTGTGTGTGTGTGTGTGTGTGTGTGTCTGGTGTGTGTGTGTGTGTGTGTGTGTGTGTGCGTGCGTCTGCATCTGTGTGTAAGTGTGTGTGTCTGCATGTCTGTGTGTATATGTGCACCTCTGTGTGTGTCTGTGTGGGCGTGTGTGGTGATTGCTTCATGAATGAGTTACTGAACTAGAAATTTGGACAGCAGAGTTCAAATTTCCCATGGCAGCCGAGGAAATTGGTTGCATGTTAAAAATCTGGAACATAAAGACTCTAATCTTCGACCGAAACAAGCCACTGGACTGTTGTAATATCTGAGTAGGAAGTATGTTGCCTGTGCTCTGTGTGGTCAAAGAACAAAACATTGTACAACACTGAAATGTACCCTTCAACCCACTATGTCCAGGCCAAACTCTTCACTAATCCCACATGCATGCCAGATGAGGAACAACTACTCACACCAACCTTGCCTGCCCCATTCATCTTCTGTAGCCGTCTAGGATATGACACATGAATTACTCATACCAGCAATTTTCAAATGTGACAAGGCTTCTGCCCACGTTAGCACTTTAAGCCAGAGTTACTGACCCCAACAACATTTCTGGGTGGGGGGGTGGAGATTTATCTTCATCTCCTCTCTCATCACTCTACCTTAAATCTACATTTATGTTCGATGTAAACAACAGGAATTCTGCAGATGCTGGAAATTCAAGCAACACACACAAAAGTTGCTGGCGAAGGGCCTCGGCCTGAAACGTCGACTGCACCTCTTCCTAGAGATGCTGCCTGGCCTGCTGCGTTCACCAGCAACTTTGATGTGTGTTGTTTATGTTCTATGTGCCATGTTCCATAGTTCTAAAGTTCCAAGTCCTAAAGTTCTACTGAATGTTGTATGTTCCATAACTCCAACCTGCTCAAACTTTATGCATGATTAAAATTTCTAAAGAAATTTAATGGGAATTCAAAAGGCCTGATGAGTTTGTGGATCCTTTAGTTCCTAGGAAAGAAGACGGATCATTCACACTTGATTAAAAATCGGGACACTGACAGGATGCAAAGTTGGGCTGAGAGGAGTTCCATCTGGAGAGATGAGAGTAAGTAGGATAGACAAAGGAAAACTGGTGGATGTTGTGTACTTGGATTTTCAGAAGGCATTTGACAAGGCGCCACACATGAGGTTGTTCAACAAGACAAGAGTCCGTGGTATTACAGGAGAGATACAATCATAGATAAAGTAGTGGTTGATTGGCCGGAGGCAAAGAGTCAGACTAAAGGGAGTCCTTTCTGATTTTCTGCTGGTGACTACTGTTCCACATGGGCCAGCGTTAGAACCGCTTCTTTTTACATTGTATGTCAGTGATATGGATGATGGAATTGCTGACCTTGTGGTCAAGTTTGCGGATGAAACAAAGGGAGGCGGAGATGCAGGTAGTATTGAGGAAGCAGGGAGGCCACAGGAAGATTTAGACAGATTTGGAGAACGGGCAAAGAAGTAGCAGATGGAATATATTGTAGGGAAGTGTACAGCCAGGCACTTTGGTTGATGAAATAAAAGCATAAACATGGATAGAATTCAAAAACCGGAGGTATAAAGGGACTTGGGACTCCTCGTGCAGGATTCCCTAAAGGTTAATTTGTAGTTTGAGTCAGTAGTGAAGAATGCAAACGCAATGTTAGCATTAATTTTGAGAGGACTAGGATATGAAAGCAAGGATGTAATGCTGAGGCTTTATAAGGCACTGGTGAGCAGTTTTGGGCCCCTTATTTAAGAAAGGATGTGTTGACATTGGAGAGGCTTCAGAGGAGGTTCATGAGAATGATTCCGGGAATGAAAGGCTTTTCGTACGATGAGCAATCATTGGCGCTAGGCCTGTACTCGCTGGAATTTAGAAGAATAAAGGAGGATCTCATTGAAACCTATTGAATGTTGAAAGGCCTAGCTAAAGTGGATGTGGAGAGGATGTTTCCTATGGTGAGGGAGTCAAGGAATAGAGGGCACAGCTGCAGAATAGAGGGACATCCATTTAGGATGGGACGAAGGCAAGAGAATGGAGTTGAGAGGGAAATGGTTCAGCCATGATGAAATAACAAAGCAGACTCGATGGGCTGAATGGCCTAATTCTGCACCAGTGTCTCATGGTCTAAGTGATTCACTTTGGAATATCAAACTGGAAGGCAGAATACAGGGTTAATGGCAACACTGTCAGCAGAGTGAAGGAACAGAGGGACCTTGGGGTCCACACCCGTAGACCCCTCGACGGCGCCGCACAGGTTCACAGGCAGTATTTCCCTTCCAAGTTTCAAATTAAGTTTATTGTCAAAGTACCTACTGGATGTATGTCACCATATACAACCCTGAGATTCTCTCTGGAGCGAAGCAGGATGGGAGAGGTGACTTGTTAGAGGTGTACAAGATGATAAAGAGGCATGGATGAAGTGAACAGACAGGGACTTCCCCGGGGAGCAAATGGTTAACACAAGGGGGCATAATTTTAAGATGGAAAGAAATAGGGGATTTCAGAGATACATTTTTTTTTAACACAAAGGGAGGTGACTATGTGGAACCCAGTACAGGGGTAGCAGCAGGGGAACATTCATTAAGGATAATTAATTTTTTTAAATTTATTGAGATCCAGTGTGAAGTAGACCCTTCTACACTGTGAGCTTCCCCCCCCCCCCACCCCCAGATTTAACCCTAGCCCAATCAAAGGCACTTTACAAAGAACAATTAACCTACTAACCGGTACACCTTTGGAGCTTGGGAGGAAACCAGAGCACCCAGGGGAAACCCATGCCTTCACGGGGAGAATGCGTGAGCTCCGGCGGGAATTGAACTCGCGTCACTGGTGCGGTGAAGCAGTGCACTGGCCACTATGCCACCGAGCCGCGCTGTGCTGTTATGTCCCACGTATCTACGGGGGACTGGGTGAGCATACAAAAAAAGAGGCGGACGGACCGGTGTGCGAGAGTGGGCGAAGACATATGCTTTGGTATAGACTGCGCTGCATACTATGTAACTTGATGTAAAGTACCCTTCTCTCTTGTATGTGGCTGCCACTTCATCTGTATATTGTTTCCATTTGTCAGACTTTCGACTCTGCACGGTCATCACAAATCCCTCATGACTAACCATCAACACCAAATCATGATTCATTCGGCCATCAAACCAGATAGCTTCCCACCCACCAACTCCCCCCCGCCAATAATCTGTGTCAGCTTGCCTCCATTTAGTATTACCTTACTTTAATAAAAAAAAACAAGTTTATTCAGAATTAAAAAAACAGTATTTACAAGAATAAACCATACACTGCCTTTTCATTCTTTACAGACAATGCGTTCAGTAGTGTTTGATAGAGGCCCTCCAATGGTTCATGGATGTTGTGTCCTAGCTGTCTGTGTTCGATACACAAGCCAGGGCAGTACAATAATGGAGAGCGAGCTGTTGCCCATGTAGCGGGCTCCCCCTCTCCATGCAGCTGATCAATCCAAAGGAACGGCAGAGGCCGATTCTGTTTGGCACTGGTGGCGTCGCAGGAGTTGCCAGTCAGCGTTGAACTCAACGCAGGACTGCCTCAGGGACTCCAGCTCTGGAACTTTCCCTTGGGATTTACTCCCGAAGCCTTACTCATCAGTGGGTATAGCCACAAGCCAACGGAGGTTTGAGATCAGAGATTTCCTTCTCCTACTGGAGCTGCCATCCACAGCTGACAAGCCCCACCTGCCCGAGCTCAACCACATAAATGCTTGCTGACAGTTCAGTTACAGTTCTTAAAACTAATAGCACTGCTTCCACCCAAGGGCCTTCCCATGCTGTACCTTACGTCTGCATGGGCTGAAGTTCTCATACCAAGGACATACGTTCATATAATGAATGCTGGCTGGTATTCCAGCTTCTCTCCAACAACTTAACTAGTTCAGGGATTTGGAATTTGCTGACCTCCAGCAGAAATATTCCCATTTAGAGTCATAGAAACAGGCCCTTTGGCTCATCTAGTCCGTGCCGAATTCTTCCCATTCCTATCAACCTGCACCTGGAGTATCGTCCTCCACTCCTCTCCCGTCCGTGTACTTACCCAAACTTCTCTTAAATGTTGAAATCGAACCGGCATTTACCACTTGCACTGGCAGCCCGTTCCGCACCTGAAGTTCTCCTTAAACATGTCACCTTTCACCCCTGACCCACGACCTCTAGTTGTAGTCTCATCCGAGCTTAGTGGGGGAAAGCCTCTCTGCATTTACCCTACCTATACCCCTCATAATTTTGTCTACCTCTATCAAATCTCCCCCCCACAGTGGGTGAAGTTAGATTCAGTGAACATCAGCATTCTTGAGGAATGCAGAATATGTGGGCTGGGATTGGATTCTCATCTCGCTTTCAGCAGAGCTCTCTTCTAATGAAGGTACCTAGTGCAAGTCTACGAGCACCTCTTCAACTGATCCCGGACGTTCCAGGCATAAGTCCCACTCCAGCAACACAAATGCACAGATTCCGACAGAGGTTCCAGGATAGTAACAGAAGATTTCTATTCCGGGAGATACTACCTTTCACTACAAACTGAGGACCTACCTATTCTCTGAAATGCCTAAAAGAAAACAAGACTGGTACCTTTACTAATATTAGACCATAAGACATAGGAACAGAGTTCAGCCCATCAAATCTGCTCCACCATTCAATCACGTCTGATTTATTATCCCTCTCAACCCCATTTGACACCCTGACTAATCAAGAATCTAACAACCTCCAATTTAAGGATACCCAGGGACTTGGCCTCCATACTGTCTACAGCAATGAATTCTATATTCACCACCCTCTGGCTGAAGAAATTCTTCCTCATATCTTTTCTAAAGGGACATCTGCCAGGATAATCAAGGACACGAGCCACCTAGCCAACAGACTTTTCGTCCCTCTTCCCTCCGGGAGAAGGCTCAGGAGCTTGAAGACTCGTACGGCCAGATTTGGGAACAACTTCTTTCCAACTGTGATAAGACAGCTGAACGGATCCTGATCCGGATCTGGGACGTACCCTCCAAATATCCGGACCTGCCTCTCGTTTTTTTTTTGCACTACCTTACTTCCCATTTTTCTATTTTCTATTTATGATTTATAATTTAAATTTTTAATATTTACTAATTTTAACTATCTTTAATATTTTTAATATTTAATATTTGTAATCCAGGGAGTGTGAAGCGCAGAATCAAATATCGCTGTGATGATTGTATGTTCTAGTACCAATTGTTTCGCGACAATAAAGTATAAAGAATACCAAAGTTAAGAATAAACTCTTCTCAAGCTTCCAGCAGGGTACAGGTATCCATTTTACCTGACATTTTTTCCAAAAATACTGTATTCAGAAATATTACACAATAAAGTTATTGATTTTACCTGACGTTTCGATGACAAACTCCGCTACCTCATCAGGGATGATGCCTAGGCGTGTCTAGTCCGGTGGTATATATGCTCAACTCCCGCCTTCCGTCCGCCTGATTGGCTAGTCCTCAACCAATCAGGTTTCCGCTATCCCACCTTGTTTACAATCGAATTCCAGTTCTTACTTGGAGTGAGACCTTTGTCTTTGTCAAGATCAATCCCAGTACCCGGCTGGAATCCCGAAAATAGTTTATTCGTTATCTACGTCGGGAAAGCAGCAAATCCTTTTTCACCCAAGTTATGAACATAAGAACAAGCAAAGCAGAATAGTAAATTAAAAATCCTGCATAGATACATACATCCCTTCCTAAGAATGGCAGAACTAGTTTAACCTCCTCCCCACTTTCAGTAACTGCTTCTTCCCTGTCTTAGGTGCTTTCAATATCATTCATTACCACACTGTGGGAACCATACCAAGTACTTTCCTTGTGTGTGCTTTCTGACTTAACGGACAAAGCTGACTTGCATGTGGCTACAACAATCCGTTCATTACCCTGTGATAACCTTTCACTCCCACGTTACCTACTTACAGAGACTTTGACTACCGTGTTTCTGAAATAAAAATAACAGCACCAGGGGTGATTGATAAGTTCGTGGCCTAAGGTAGACGGAGCCAGTTTTAGAAAACCTAGCACATTTATTTTTCCTACATTTACAGACACACAGTCTAGCGGTCGTGGAGCATACGGATCCCTTCTTTGTAGAAGTTGGCGTCTTGGACCGCCAGAAGTGGTCCACAGCATGGGGTGATTGATAAGTTCGTGACCTACGGTAGAAGAAGATGAATTATTAACTTCAAACTTACTGCATTTTCACTCAGAGTTGAACTGCACGTGCATGTAACGACAGCTGTGTAACTCATCTCCTCCTACCACCTGGAGGTCCAAGATGCTTTCATTGCATGCACAAATGCAAAAGTTTGAAGTTAATAACTCATTGCCTTCTACCTTAGGCCACAAACTTATCAATCACCCCTGCTGTGGACCACTTCTACAAAGAAGGGATCCGTATGCTCCACGACCGCTGGACTAAGTGTGTACATGTAGGAGGGGACTATGTTGAAAAATAAATGTGCTAGGTTTTCTAAAATTGACTCCTTCTACCATAGGCCACGAACTTATCAATCAAGCCTCATACTTCCAACTGTAGAGCAACAGTGATTCCCCAGAGCATGGCCCCCCTTGCCAAGGTAGCATCAGTGAGCAACACAATCAATGGCAACGTCCTGCTGACAGTTCATAAAACCGCTTCTTTTACTTCTTCCTCTTTCAAATATGATTCTACTACCATGCTGCGTGTGATTGGGACTTCTGATTTTACAATTTGATGGTTTGTTCTGGGGGCTAAAATAGAGCACGTTGCTGTCTCTAAGGGAGTTGGGTGAGGTCTGGAGCAGAGTGTGCAGGCTGGAGGCCTACAGATGGGGCACGAGCCCATGGTCGGCTCCATTGTTTCTCCCCGAGGGTGCGAGCCCATGATTGTCTCCACTGCTTCTCTCCGAATGAGTGGCCAAGCAAGTCTGAGATCAACTAAGACGAGAGCAGAGGGCAGGAGGGTATTTGATGCCATCTGCCTGAGTTTGACCGGTCTTCCTCTCCCTCTCGCTTGCTGCTGTCAGAGGGGAGCGCAGGAGTCTTGGGACCCACGTTACCAGGATTGATCAGCGAGGCTGTGGACTTGTTTTGGGGGACTTTAAGGTTCATGTTACATGTCCTGGATTTTGGTTACTCTTTATTACTCTGCTGTTTTTGAGCAGATTGATCGGGGCGATCGGTGCAGACTGGCGCACTTCAGCGGAGAATGGCCCTGCGGTCCGTAGTGGGCTAGCGGCACGGCGTGGAACTGAACGAAACTAAACTGAATGCTACTGGACTGCTGGTTTGATGTTTGATATTCTACGTGTTGTCTGCTCGCTTTTGGCTGTATGCGTAATTTGTTCTTTTTTTTCGCACGTTGGGTGTTCGATGTTCTCTTGAACCGGTTCCATAATGCTCCTCTGGTTCATGGCTGCCTGCGGGAGGGTGAATCTCACATTTGTTTTCTGTATACATATGAGGGGTGATTGACAGGTTCGTGGCCTAAGGTAGAAGGAGTCAATTTTAGAGAACCCAGCACATTTATTTTTCAACATAGTCCCCTCCTACATTTACACACTTAGTCCAGCGGTCGCGGAGCATACGGATCTTGGACCTCCAGAAAGTGTCTACAGCACGGGTGAATGATAAGTTTGTGGCCTAAGGTAGAAGGAGATGAGTTATACAGCTCTCGTTACATGCACATGCAGCTCAACCCTTTGAGTGATCATGCAGAAAGTTTGAAGTTAATAACTCATCAGTTAAAGACTTATCAAGGGTGATTGATAAGTGTGTGGCCTAAGGTAGAAGGAGATGAGTTATTAACTTCAAACTTTCTGCATAATCACTCAAAGAGTTGAACTGCATGTGCATGTAACGAGAGCGGTATAACTCATCTCCTCCTACATTAGGCCACGAACTTATCAATCACCCCTGCTGTGGGCCACTTCTACAAAGAAGGGATCTGTATGCTTCACAACCACTGGACTAAGTCTGCACATGTTGTAAAATAAATGTGCTAGGTTTTCTAAAATTGACTCCTTCTACCCTAGGCCACGAACTTATCAATCACCCCATGTACTTCCATAATACATGTATTTTGAATCTTTGACTTTGAATCTTGTAATGAATACATCAAGGATTAACTTTCACTGCCATATACATTGATAGTTATTAGGAATTTGCTGTGGTGTGTTGGTGAGGGTGCAGCATGTAACAGAAAGCAACTGTCAATAATTATAAAGAATAAAGAATTATATAAAAATGAAGTTATAAGCTAAAGTATGGACATGGAATAAAATGTGCATAAATACAGAAATATCAGAATGTATTGACAATGTATTATAAAAAATGATTTAAATTACTTACAGTGCAGTGATGGGGCGGTATTAGATAGAAGGGGGAGTAACAGATAGAGGAGGTGTGGAGGACTAACTAGAATAGTTGATCAGATTATCTGCCTGGGGGAAGAAACTTTTAAGATGGCATGAAGTTTCTGTTTTAATAGCCCTATAGTGCTTTCCAGAAAGGAACGTTAGGAAAAGGCAGATTGTGGGGGTGGGGGGTGTTGTCCCCAATGATTTCTCCTGCCCTCTTCTTTATCTGGCCACACACAAGCCCTGCAGTGATGGCAGACTGCAGCCAATGACCTTTTCTGCAGAACCTGACAGTTTGCTGTAGTTTTCAATATCGTGAGAGAATATGTTGGATCGTGGCGCTTTTGTGATCTAGAGGTCCAGATGGTCAGACTGAGGCATACAACTCCCCAGCTCTTTACTTCATCCCTCCCCCTCTCCTGCTTTCATCTATCACCTACCACCTTGTACATCTTCCCTCTCCGACGAACCCCACCTTCTTAGCCTGACATAGAAACATAGAAAACAGATGCAGGAGTAGGCCATTCGGCCCTTTGAGCCTGCACCGCCATTCAGTATGATCATGGCTGATCATCCAACTCAGAACCCTGTACCTGCCTCCTCTCCATACCCCCTGATCCCTTTGGCCACAAGGGCCATATCTAACTCCCTCTTAAATATAGCCAATGAACTGGCCTCAACTGTTTCCTGTGGCAGAGAATTCCACAGATTCACCACTCTCTGTGTGAAGAAGTTTTTCCTCATCTCGGTCCTAAAAGGCTTTCCCTTTATCCTTAAACTGTGATCCCTCGTTCTGGACTTCCCCAACATCGGGAACAATCTTCCTGCATCTAGCCTGTCCAATCCCTTTAGAACTTTATACGTTTCAATCAGATCCCCCCTCAATCTTCTAAATTCCAACGAGTATAAGCCTAGTCGATCCAGTCTTTCATCATACGAAAGTCCTGCCATCCTGGGAATCAAGCTGGTGAACAATCCAGGAATCAATCTGACTTCTCTTCCTTTCCAGTCCTTGGACTTCCAGCATCTGCAGACTGTCTTGTGTTGGTGAGGCATAGAAATTGTTGCTTAGGGCCATTTTATTAAGTGTTACTAGAACAAAGGGAACCGCCGAGAACAAAAGGTCGTGGTTGTTCTCTACACACAAAAAAACTAGCTTCGACTACAAAAGGTAACAGCATTCCAGTGATAACAATTAGCCTATGAGAATGCCAGATTCAAGTGGCCCGATGTGTTTGTGGATCGTCTCATCCCTATGAATACCCACAGCAGAAAAACTAAGAAGCTTCTAGAAAAATACTGAAGCTACAATTACTGAAAAATTTACTGAACAATTACACATAAATAATGATTATATAAAAGTACAAGGAAGGATAGGAACTACAAGAAAAATAACAATTTTACACCCTTATCTAACAAATGAAAGACCTTTCTTTTATTGATTTTTTTTCCTTAATCATTAATTTCCTGGTCAGTGACCAAAAGGACAACAATTAGTGCCCTCAGTAAGCCTCTTTGCTGACTCACTACAAACTCATCGTCAAGCACCCCCACCAACCAGAATTACCGTGGATGAGATGATCGCTCTCGAGATCCCCACCATCTCAGGATCTCGTTCCATGTCTAATCAGCCTGGGTAACACCACTGACTAAGAACTTGACTCGTCAAAGTCTTTAAATGCTAAGACTGTGAGACCACATCAGAGACTGGGTTTCCTGAGGCAAGTGTCTCTTCCACCAACACCCCCGAAAACAAGGGTGGTGGCAATCTATGGATAGCTATAAATTCACCCTGAACTTTGAAGTTCAAAGTAAATTTATTATCAAAGTACATATGTCACCATATACACAACCCTGAGATTCCTTTTCTTGCGGGCATTCACAGTAAGTACAAGAAACACAGGGGTGCAGTGGTCGCCGGAGCGCACCCAGCACATCTTTAAGAAAACAGCTGAAATAAACAAGCTAATTAATTAGGTGCCGCCCAGAAGCCAGTCTTCAATAGAGGAACTGAGGTGGAGAGGGTCAATAACTTTAAATTCTTTGGCATTAAGGATCGACATTTCTCAATTTTGAAAAGAGTCAGAGGATCTGTTCTGGGACCAGCACGTAACCGTCATTACAAAGAAAGCACGGCAGCGCCTATACTTAATTAGATTCAGCATGTCACCTCGATCCTGACAGCCCTGTCTTTTCAGCCTGTCTGGGCTGGCATTTAAATTGACCAAACAATGGAACAGCTAAAGGCCCCAGCGCCCTGGAAAGAGGAGTGAACATCGCGTTGAGCACGTGAAATCGGCAACCGCCTCTGATCTGGGCCGACATTTAATGCCGGGCCGCACCTAATTAATTAGCTTATTTATTTCGGCTTTTTTCTTAAAGATGTGCTGGGTGAGTCCCGGCTACCACTGCACCCCTGAAGAAACACCATAGAATCAATGAAAGACTGCCCCCAACAGGATGGCCAACAGCCAATGTGCAAAAAGGAAGCTGTGCAAAGACGAAAGAAAAAAATAAATAGATAGTTAAATTAAGTAAGTAAGTTAAGAACATGAGATGAAGCGTCCTTGAAAGTGATTCCATAGTTTATGGGAACAGTTCAGTGATGGGGTGAGTGAAGTTACCCCTCTGTTTCAACAGCGCGATGGTTGAGGGGTAATAACTGTTCCTGATCCCGGTGGTGCAGGTCCTGAGGTTCCTGTGCCTTTTTCCTGATGGGAGCAGCGAGAAGACAGCATGGTCTGGGTGGTGGGGGACCTCGATGATGGATGCTGCTTTTCTACGAGATCACTCCGTGTAGATGTGCTCAAGGGTGGGGAGGACTTTACCTGTAATGGACTGGGCCGTATCGATTATTTTTTGTATGATTTACCGTACAAGGGCATTGGTGAGTCCATACCAGGCTGTGATGCAAACCAGTCAATATATGCTATACCACACATCTATAGAAGTTTGTCAAAGTTTGTCAAATCTTCACAAATTTTTAAGAAAGTAGAGAAAATAGAGAAAAGTGCAAGAAAATGAGTCAAGGCGCCTCCTGTACCTAATAAAGTGGCCACTGCGTGTACGTTCATGGTCTTCTGCTGCTGTAGTCCATCCACTTCCAGGTTCGATGTGTTGTGCACTCAGAGATCCGTTTCTGCACACCGTTGTTGTCACGTATGGTTATTTGAGTTACTGTTGTCTTCCTGTCTACTTGAAACAGTCTGGTCACTCTCCACTGACCTCTCTCATTAGCAAGGCGTTTTGCTCACAGAGCTGCCGCTCACTGGATAATTTTTAGGTTTTTTCACACCATTCTAGAGAATCTAAATTCTGCTTTGCATGTAAATCCCAGGAGATCAGCAGTTTCTGAGATACTCAAATCACCCTGTCTGGCATCAACAATCATTCCACAGTCAAAGTCACTTAGATCAAATGTCTTCCCCATTCTGATGTTTGGTCTGAACAACAACCGAACCCCTTGACCACATCTGTATGTTTTTATGTATTGAGTTGCTGCCACATGATTGGCTGATAAGATATTTGCATTAATGAGCAGCTGTACAGGTGTACCTAATAAAGTGGCCACTGAGTGTAGGACATGGTGACACATATGTATTTTGATAATAAATTTACTTTGACGTTGACTTTTGAGTTCTCATAGATCCTGTTAACAGTTTAAGATCTACCACCATTCACAAGGTGTGGGAGGGTTGCGGAGCCTCAGTCTGATCTGCTGGTTTCAAGATTGCTTAGCATTGCCTGCTGCAGACTGATTTTGCTGATTGCCACATATGTCATCCCAGCACTTTGCGTGTTCCTCTTCCAGCTTGGTGCACGGCATCTGATGCTGATAACGTGTTCTCTGCTACGTGCTGGAGACCAAGCCCAGTCCACAAGGAAAACCCTCAGCGTCTAGTGACAAGCCCCCTCAATTCTATATCCCGTTCCCAATCTGGCCAAGTGTGGCAGATGGGTTCCCACCGGTCGGAACGAACACGATGGGCTGAATGGCCCGCTTCCATCCTCACGGCAGCCTACCGCTGTCTGTAAGGGTTCTCTGCATTCTCCCCGTGACTGTGCGAGCTTCCTCCCACATTCCAAGGGCATGCTCTTCTGGTTAGAGAATTGGCAAGCTATGTTGGGGACGAGCGCACACTGCCATTCACGGGCTTCCCTCAGCACAATCCTTGCCGGTCGGATTTGGCACAAGTGGCGCACTTCACTGTATGTTTCGATGTACATGTGACAAGTAAAGCGAATCTTTAAGACTCAAATGAAATACGGGATTAATTCAGGATTAGTGTAAAAGGCTGATGATGATGATGGCCGAAGGGCCTGTTCCTATAACCTTCCTATGACCCTATGACCTCCTGTCTAGTATTCTCCTTGTTCAGCTTAGCATATCACAGCCTTCAGCAATTTCAGAGAATTGGCCTCTGCAGTTTCCTATCTCACAGTTCGAGCACTAAATTTATTGTTTCACTCTCTCATCTGGAGATTTCAGATTTCAGACTTCTCCCCCATCTCTGTGGCCTTTCCAAATGTCATCACCAACACCATTTGTTAGAATGTAGAACAAGAACAGGCCCTTCGGCCCATAATGTCTGTCCCGATCACGATGCCAAATTGTAATCTCTTCCGCCTGCTCATGATCCACGTCCATTCCCTGCATATCTGAAATTCTCTTTAAAGCTACTATGCTTCCTTCCACCATTACCCTTGGCAGCCATGTCAATCATGCTAAGTCAAGTTTATTGTCATTTAACTATGTATATATATATACCGCCAAACGAAACAACATTTCCCTGGACCAGGATGTAAAGTACAGTAGTACACATTGTTATTGTTGCTCCTGTCCATGCCTCTTGGCGCATCAGTCAGCAACCTTGCTGTTTCCTTAGTGCTTTCTTTGTCTGTTTCTCACAAGACCGAGTTGCTAGCTTGACGCTCAACCCAGCTCAGATGGAAAGCATGCAAGGAGCCGGCCGGATTCGAACCCGGGACCAATCAGCAGAAGTACACGTAACACACAATGGTTTAGGAATGTAAGGATTAAATTTGCAGATGAATTATGCGAAGATAAACAAAGTAAAGTGCATAAATTAAATATTGTAGGGTACAGAACAAATTATCTGTTGACACTTTGAATGCAGGGAGTTCAGAAGCCTATTGGCCTGAGGGAAGAAGCTGTTTCTCATCCTGACCGTTCTTGTCTTTATGCATCAGAAACTCCTGCCTGATGGTAGAAAGTCAAAGAGGATGCTGGATGGATGGGTGGGATCCTTGATAACACCGAGGACCTTGCGTATGCAGCGCTCCTGATAAATGTCCTTGATAGATGGTAGGGAGACCCTCCATCGGGGACATTTATCAGGAGCACTGTGTACGCAGGACCCTACCATCCACGGGGAGACCTACCATTCAGGCACCTACCTCTCTCTGTGTAAAAAAAAACTTGTCCCATATATCTCATTTAAACTTTTCCCCTCTCACAGTAAATGCATATTCTCATGGCTTTGACGTGTCTACTCTGGGGAAAAATTCCACCTAACTTATCTGGGCCTCGGCCTCGCATAATGTTATAAACTTCCATCATGTCGACTCCACAGCCTCTGACACTCCAGAATGAAGAACTCAAGTTGGACCAAACTGCACACCTCTAGTTCAGGCCACATCCTGAAGAACCTCTTCTGCACCCTTGCCAAAGTCCCTATGGCGTTCCTGTAATGGAGTAACCAGAATTGCACATAACAACTTGTGTTGTTCAATCCCTCCTGATCTCCATCCAATCACAGAACAGTCCCTTCCCTCTACATTTCAAAACCTGTTTTATTTCTAGCCGTTGTTAGATGTGACAACAGCTTATCAGTCCGGAACACCGCAGATGCCTCCTAACGTGAGGAATTTTAGCACCTTCCCCTAGTTGGGTGGCGTCACAGCAACAACCTTGCACTCCGCGTCAGCAAGACCAGAGAGCTGATTGTGGACTTCAGAAAGGGTAAGACGAGGGAACGCAAATCAGTCCTCACAGAGGGATCGGAAGTGGAGAGAGCGAGTAATTTCAAGTTCGTGGATGTCAGTATCTCTGAGGACCTAACCCGGATGCAACATATAGATGCAGCTATAAAGAAGGCAAGACAGCGGCTACATTTCATCAAGAGTTTGAGGAAACTTGGTTTGTCACCTAACTCACCCGAAAATTTCCACAGATGTACTGTGAAGAGCATTCTGACTGGCTGTATCACCGTTTAGTATGGGGCGGGGGTGGGGGTGCTACTGTACAAGATCGAAGGAAGTTGCAGAAAGTTGTAAAATTAGTCAGCTCCATCACGGGAATGAGCCTCCATAGTATCAAAGACATCTTCCAAGTTGCGATGCCTCAGGAAGGTGGCATCCATCATTAAGGACCCCCATCACCCAGGACGTGGCCTCTTCCCATTGTTACCATCAGGAAGAAGGTACAGGAGCCTGAAGGCACGCACCCAGTGATTCAGGAACAGCTTCTTCCCCTCTGCCATCTGATTTCTGAATGGACATTGAATCCATGAACTACTACTACTATGTTGACTCAGGTCTAGGGGGCCGGCGTCGGGCACGATGACGGACTCTCCACTTCTCCCTCTCCCTCATCAGTGTGTTCAGTTCATCTACATTAGCCGCGCCGCTGTCTTCTAGGAGCGTGTTGACCACAGTCTTGGGAGGGCGCCCAGGGTTCATCCTCCCGTGCTTGGGCTCCCATATGATGACTAGGCTGACAGGTAGCTCGGGGTGGCGTAGACAGTGCCCCGCTAGTTGCAGTCTTCTCGCCTCGATTTTAGTGGAGAGCATCGGTAGGTTGTTATAGAGCTCAACGTTCGTCATGTGCTATTGTCAACTCACGTCAAGAGCCATCCGGAGCATTCGTGTATAGCAACCATCTAGAGACTTTCACATCGATGACAGACAACCCATGAACGCTACCTCAATATTTTGTTTGTTTCCGTTTTTGCATTACTTACTTTAACTTAGCTATATATATACTTACAGTAATTCAGTTTTTTCTATATTTACCATGTATTGCATTGTACTGCTGCCACAATGTTAACAAATTTCATGACGTATGCTGATGATTCTGATTGTGATTTTTCACACTGTATTTCTGACTTTGCTGCATAGACATTCCTGTCCTAGGAGGCAAAGCCATCTCCAGCGGACTGGGCAGATGAGATCCAACGACCATGAAGGAAGTTCTGCAACGCTCCGTGGAGACTGGAGGACGTGACAAGGCACAGGCGACGCCATGGTCATCCACTGCAACTGAGAAAGAACCACGATGTGACCACCACTTGTACCACTGGACCCGGACTTCCAAGTTCGAGTGAGTGGAACTGCCCCAGTGCAACGGCTTGTCCACTTTAAAAGCACTCCTACATAGGTTTCAAAATACCGCCACCATCAGATTCGAGAGACAACCAGTCCATCGATCGCCATAGATATGGTGAAGGTGTAGCAGAGGGCAAACTGTCCGCTAAACAGCAAGATCTAACTGGAAATAAACAGAACTAACTTATTTCACAGTCAATGGTGAGATTAAATCTCTGCGATTCAGTTGTGAATCGTGGAGGAGGTGCAACATCACACCACGCTCAACAAAAGTGACCCCAGCTTGTGAGTACAGCAGGCGGAGAAAAAGGCGAATGGTATGCTGGCATTTATAGCAAGAGGATTCGAGTACAGGAGCAGGGAGGTACGACTGCAGTTGTACAAGGCCTTGGTGAGACCACACCTGGAGTATTGTGTGCAGTTTTGGTCCCCTAATCTGAGGAAAGACATCCTTGCCATAGAGGGAGTACAAACAAGGCTCACCAGATTGATTCCTGGGATGGCAGGACTTTCATATGATGAAAGACTGGATCGACTAGGCTTATACTCACTGGAATTTAGAAGATCGAGGGGGGATCTTATTGAAACGTATAAAATCCTAAAGGGATTGGACAGGCTAGATGCAGGAAGATTGTTCCTGATGTTGGGGAAGTCCAGAACGAGGGGTCACAGTTTGAGGATAAAGGGGAAGCCTTTTAGGACCGAGATGAGGAAAAACTTCTTCACACAGAGAGTGGTGAATCTGTGGAATTCTCTGCCACAGGAAACAGCTGAAGCCAGTTCATTGGCTATATTTAAGAGGGAGTTAGATATGGCTCTTGTGGCTAAAGGGATCAGGGGGTATGGAGAGGAGGCAGGTACAGGGTTCTGAGTTGGATGATCAGCCATGATCATACTGAGTGGCGGTGCAGGCTCGAAGGGCTGAATGGCCTACTCCTGCACCTATTTTCTATGTTTCTACTGAGGACGTGGCTGAAGTCTTGTTCAAGCGAGTGCTCAGTAAATGATGCCAAGCAACAAACACAAAACTGAAGGAACTCAGCCAGTCGGGCAGCATCTATGAAGAGGAATAAACTGTGGATGGTTCAGGCTGAGACATTTCATCGGGACTTGGAAAAGAATGGAGAGGAAGCCAGAAGAGGAATGTCCTCATGCACGTGGCCAGGTGGCTAAGGCGTTCGTCTAGTGATCTCAAGGTCGCTGGTTCGAGCCTCAGCTGAGGTAGCGTGTTTGTGCCCTTGAGCAAGGCACTTAACCACACATTGCTCTAGTCTGTGCGAGGAGTGGCGCCCCACACAGACTTCCAATCTGCGCCCTGTAAGGCATGAAAATGCCCGACGCAGGCCTCTCACGGTCTGAGTCGACATTCCCTCCCCTCCCCCTCCCCATGCAGGATTCCCTAAAGGTTAACTTGCAGGTTGAGTCAGTGGTGAAGAAGGCATATGCAATGTTAGCATTCATTGGACTAGAATATTAAAGCAAGGGTGTAATGTTGAGGCTTTATAAATCACTGATAAGGCCTGACTTGGACTGTTATGAGCGGTTTTGGGCCCACTGTCTCAGAAAAGATGAAGAGGATTCAGAGAAGGTTTACAAAAATGATTCTGAGAATGAAAAGGTGACTATATGAGGATCGGTTGGTGGCTCTGGGCCTATACTCACTAGAATTCAGAAGATAGATAGATAGATCCTTTATTGATCCCAATGGAAATTACAATGTCTCAAAATAGGCATCCGTTAGTCTCATGACACCATGGATATGCACCTTGGAAGGTCTCCAGGGTGCAGGCCTGGGCAAGGTTGTATGGAAGACTGGCAGTTGCTCATGCTGCAAGTCTCCCCTCTCCACAACACCAATGTTGTCCAAGGGAAGGGCATTAGGACCCATACAGTTTGGCATCAGTGTCGTCGCAGAGCAATGTGTGGCTGAGTCACATTGTCACAGTAGCATTACAAATGCACAGATATTCAAATATTAGAAGGGAAGTAAGAAAGAATAAAAAAAATAAGTTACCTCAAACAGTCTAACGGGAGGGGGTCATCACTTCCCCAGCTACAGGTTGACTCATTATAGAGCCTAATGCCAAGGGTAAGAATAACCCCATATAGCGCTCTTCGGAACAGCACAGTTGTCTTAGTCTATTACTAAAAGTGCTCCTCTGTTTAACCAAGGTGGCATGCAGAGGGTGAGGAACGTTGTCCAGAATTGCCAAGATTTTCTGTAGGGTCCTTTGTTTTACCACAGCCAGTGTGAGCCTCAGTGTGACTCCTATAACAGAGCCAGACTTTCTATCAGTTTACTGAGCCTGTTGGCATTGCCCGTGTCGATGCCATTGCCCCAGCACACCACCGCATAGAAGAATGAGGAGAGGGAGTCTCATTGAAGCCTATCAAATGTTGAAAGATCTTGATAGAGAAGATGTGGAGGGGATGTTTCCTATGGTGGGGCAGTCTAGTATCAGAGACCTGAGTTCTGCTGAAGGGTCTCAGCCCGAAACGTCCACTGTTTACTCTGTTCCACAGATGCTGCCTGGCCTGCTGAGTTCCTCCAGCATTTTGTATGTGCTGCTTGGATATCCAGCATCTGCAGATTTTCTCTTGTTTGTGATTGCACCACATCTTGGTATTGGTATTGGTTTTATTATTGTCACACGTACCAAGTTACAGTGAAAAGATTGTCTTGCATATGCACTCGGCTGGTGCAGTAACCTTTTGTAATGCATCAAAAGCCATCTGCTGGTCCAGATACTATTACAACTGCTGGTTCCTCTTTCTCAAGCCTTGCTACAGCCTCAAAGAACGCTAGCAAATTTGGCAATAACTATTTCCCCTTATCACAATGATATAATTTTCTGAATGGTCTGTGACACCTCATTGATAATGGATTCCCACATTTTCCCAATGTGAGATGTTAGGCTAACTGCGGCTTACGTTCCACATTTCTGCTTCTTTCTCCTTTCTTAAGATTAAGATTGTTTAATGTTATTTCCGGTACACAAGTGTAAAGGAGAATGAAATAATTGTTGCCCCAGATCTGATGCAGCACCAAAAAAGAACACAATAATAATAAAAAGACAGACAATAAAAAAGTAAAATAAATAAATATAAATACATAAAATAGCTTATATACATGGACTGATCGTATGTCCCTAAAGTGACTCTAGGCATTGGAGTGTCTGTATATAAAGTGACTCTGACAGGGAATGATAAAGTAGTGGTGGTTGGGGGTGTAGAGGGGTGGGTTAGTGGGTGGAGGGGTTGATCAGCCTTACTGCTTGGGGAAAGGAACAGTGTTTGAGTCTGGTGGTCCTGGCGTGGATGACAGCCTCCTCCATGATGTTGCTTTTGCCATTTTCCAAGCCCATGGGATCTCTACTGAATATTGGCAGATTGCTCTCAGGGCATCTGCAACCTGAACGCAGGAAACGGCTGGAAGATTGCCCTCAAGGCATCTGCGCTCTATCTAGCTACTTCCTTTTAGGATCTAGGATTTAGACTGTTATGTCAAGAATCATTAATCTTTATCCCCATTAGTTTACTGAGTACACCTTCTCTAGTAATAAAGATTCTTTTAGTTCCTCACTCTCCTTACGCCCTTAAATTATCTCTTAAGATTGGACTGTTTTAACATCTATTGCTGAGAAAGACTGATCCAAGATAATCATTAGGAATTGCCACCATTCTCTGTTTCTCATTATTGATTCCCCATTTTCATTCTTTAAGGCACCAATGTCTACTTCCTTCTTCTCCATCTCTTTTCCTCTTCCACCGATCACCTCCCAGCATCTCACTTTATCACACCCCTCTCCCAATCCACCCACTTTCCCCCTCACCTATCACCTGCCAGCGTGTACTCTTTCCCCTCCCCCCACCTCCTTATTCCGGCTTCTCTCCCACCCCCCCCGCCTTCCTTTTCAGTCCTGATGAAGGGTCTTGGCCCGAAACGTTGACTGTTTATCCCCCTGCATCGATGCCGCCTGACCTGCTGAGTTCCTCCAGCACCATGTGTGTGTTGCTCTGGATTTTCCGCATGTGCAGATTCCCTTTTGTTAGCGCCCTCTTTATTTTCTCATCTAAGTGCCAGTAGGAATTCTGTGACTCAGTCTTCATATAACTCGCCAGTTTACTGTCACCGTTTAATCTCCTGCCTGAGTCCTGATGAAGGATTTCAGCTTAGAATGTTGACGTTCCTTTCCAGAGTGCTGCCTGATCTGCTGAGCTCATTTTTAATTTTTTGTTTTTGAGATACAGGATGGTAACAGGCCCTTCTGGCCCAACGAGCCCGCCCGTGGGACCAATTAACCTACTAACCTTCGGAATATGGGAGGAACTTGGAGGACACCCATGTAGTCACGGGAACAACATAGATACTCCCTACAAATTGTTGGGGGGGGTGAACTCAGTTCACTGGCACTGTGGTAGTGTTACGCTAGAACATATAGAATAGTACAGCACATTACTGGCCCTTCGGCCCTCAACGTTGTGCCGACCCTGTACTGACGTTACTGTACTGCCTCCAAAAATTCCTCCTTTATTCGATGTGTGTCTTCCATATTCCAACACCGGCAGAATCTCTTGTCTTTATTATCTCCTCCCTCCTTTCAGTTATTCTAAACTTAATAGTCACTTTTTACTGCAACAGTGAAGTTTGCCAGTGCTCTGGTTTTTAATTTTGTACCTGGATGTAGAGACCAGTACAAATACTAACTCCAAGATTGAAGGCGTCATAATAAGGCAGCTGGAATCTTGGTTTCCTCTCTCGGGTGTTACCGCAGTGTAGTGGTCAGCACTACGCTTTATGGTACAGGAGACCCCGCTTCACTTCCTGCTGCTGCCTTTAAGGAGTTTGTACGCTCTCCCCGTGACCATGTGGGTTTCCTCTGGTGCTCTGGCTTCCCACCACGGTTCAAAGACGTACCAGTTAGTAGGATAATTGGTCATTGTAAATTGTCCCTTGGTTAGGCTGGGATTAAAGCTGGTTACTGGGTGGTGTGGCTTGACGGACCGAAACGGCCTATTCTGCGCGGTATCTCAATAGCTAAATAAATAAAGTAGGGCAGGGTAAAGGGTGAAGTGGTGATCTTAATCAAAGACGTGAAGTAGTCTGGAGTTTGTCTGCGAAACACAGGTTTCTGGTGCAATTCTCCATTGACGTCATAGCGAGCATCCTCACATCAGCCGTCACTGTCTGGTTCGGTGCAGCAACCTCTCACCGTACACAAAACTTACAGTGAACTGTCAGGTCTGCAGGAAGGGTCATTGGCTGCAGCCTACCATCACTGCAGGACTCCTGTGTGTCTAGGACACAGAAGCAGGCAGGAGAAATCATTGTGGACCCTACTCACCCAGCCAACTGCCTTTTCCAAAGGCTTCCCCCTTTCTGGAAAGTGCTCAGGCGCAATCAAAACAAAAACTTCACACCACCTTCGAAGTTTCTCCCCCCCCCCGCCGCCCACAGGCAGTTAATCTGATCAACCATTCTAGTTAGCCCTCCACGCCCCCCTCTATTACCCCATCGCTGCACTGCTCTGTGAACACTTTAAAGCACCTTTCACAAAACTGTTTATACTTCAAATACAAGCTGGTATTTATATATTCATGCATGCTTTATTCCATATCCACAATTTAACCTCTAATTTTATTTTGTATATAATTCTTTATAATTGTCTAAAGTGGTTTTTGTTGCATCTCGCACCCTGACCAGCTCACCACAGCAAATTCCTAATACATGTAAACACATACGGCGAATAAAGTTGATCTTTAATTTGCATACTCATTTAGCCAAATGATATACAGTACAGTCAGTAGCCACTTTATTAGTTACTGCCTGTGCCTAATAGAGTAATCAGTGAGCATATGTTTGTGGTCTTCTGCTGCAGTAGCCCATCCACTTCAAGATTCAGCGTGATGTGCATTCAGAGACGCTCTTCTGCACACCACTGTTGTGACACGTGGTTATTTGAGTTACTGTAGCCTTCCTGTCAGCTTTAACCAGTCTGACCATTTTCCTCTGACTTCTCTCATTGACAAGCTGTTTCCGCCCACAAAGCTGTTGCTCAATGGACTTTTTGTTTTTCACACTATTCTCTGCAAACTCTAGAAAATTGTGCATTCCAGGAGATCAGCAGCTTCTGAGATACTCAAACCACCCCACTGGTCAGCAATAATTATTCCACAGTCGAAGTCACTTAGATCACATTTCTTCCCCATTCTGATGTTTGGTCTGAATAACAACTGAACTTCTTGACCATGTTGGCATGCTTTCATGCATTGAGTTGCTGCCACGTGATTGGCAGATTAGATATTTGCATTAGCAAGCAAATAAAGAGGCCACTGAGTGCATGTGAAGGATGAGATTTGCAACGATTTGGGTTCTTTCAGAAGAAACACTTCACAGGTTGACAAATCAGAAGTCAGCTGTGCTTACGAATGTATCTCAGTTACCAAAAATTCTAACAGCTCTTGTCAGATCTATTTCTGCTTTCATTCAATAATTCTTTCCTAACAAAAGTACAACACTGAGTCAAAGATGCAAGCGCCAAGCTGCAAAGATTTGCAGAGGATGACGAGGTCTGAGTCATTCCACAGATATGTAACATTAAAGGACATCAATGGATTTTTTTTTTCGTTTTGCTTCCAGATAGGTTAAACATTGCAGGAGGTAAGTGAACTTCCTGATGTTCTTCTGTGGCAGTGACCTTGAACCAACAAGGGACAAACCCTGTCAGAAAGAGCAACGAGTAATGCACCAGGTTTGGTTAAATTCTCCTGACGCATGATTACTTAGAGTCGTGGAGCACTGAAAACACAGAAACAGGCCCTTCAGTCCATCTAGTGCCAAACTATTATTCTGCCTAGTCCCATCGACCTGCACTTGGACCATAGCTCTCCATACCCCTCCCATCCATATACCTACCCAAATTACTCTTAAATATTGAAATCAAAACTCTCAGCCACTACCTCTGCTGTCGGCTTATTCCACACTCTCACCACGCCTCTGAGTGAAAAAATTCCCCCTCAAGTTCTCCTGAAATATTTCACCTTTCATCCTTAACCACTAGTTCTAGTCGCATCCAACCTAAATGGATGAAGTTTGCTTGTGCTTACCCCACCTGTAATTTTATATACCTTTTTCAAATCTTCCCTCAATCTCCTACAATCCGGGGAAATACAGTCCTACTCCATAGAAACCATAGAAACTACAGCACAGAAACAGGCCTTTTGGCCCTTCTTGGCTGTGCCGAACAATTTTCTGCCTAGTCCCACTAACCTGCACACAGACCATATCCCTCCATACACCTCCCATCCATGTATCTGTCCAATTTATTCTTAAATGTTAAAAAAGAACCCGCATTTACCACCTCGTCTGGCAGCTCATTCCATACTCCCACCACTCTCTGTGTGAAGAAGCCCCCCCAATGTTCCCTTTAAACTTTTCCCCCCTCACCCGTAACCCATGTCCTCTGGTTTTTTTCTCCCCTTGCCTCAGTGGAAAAAGCCTGCTTGCATTCATTCTATCTATACCCATCATAATTTTATATACCTCTATCAAATCTCCCCTCATTCTTCTACGCTCCAGGGAATAAAGTCCTAACCTATTCAACCTTTCTCTGTAACTGAGTTTCTCAAGTCCCAGCAACATCCTTGTTAACCTTCTCTGCACTCTTTCAACCTTATTTATATCCTTCCTATAATTTGGTGACCAAAACTGAACACAGTACTCCAGATTCGGCCTCACCAATGCCTTATACAACCTCATCATAACATTCCAGCTCTTATACTCAATACTTTGATTAATAAACTCCTTTAACTCGGATACTCAAATCCCAGCAACATTGATTTAAAATCATTTATTTAAGAGCGATCATAACAGGCCCACACCTCTGTGGAAGTCCTGGGCACCAGGGATCCTGCACCGCTAACTACTCCTGTAGCCTTCCACTGGAGACAAACACAGACTTTCCCTTTCTCAGCATGGAAAACTGCCCCTAATGTTGGCGGGATTGAGGGTGTTAAGACCACAAGACATAGGAGCAGAATTAGGTCATTTGGCCCATCGAGTCTGCTCCACCAATCCATCATGACTGATTTATTATCTCTCTCAACCCCATTCTCCTGCCTTCTACCCATAACCTTTGACAGCCTGACTAAACAAGAACCTATCAACCTCTGCTTTAAATATACCCAACGACTTGGCCTCTGTGGCTGTCTGTGGCAATGAGTTTCACACTTTTACCACTCTCTGGCTAAAGAAATTCCTCTTCACCTCCGCTCTAAAGGAATGCCTTTGTATTCTGAGCCTGTACTCTTCGGTCCTAGAATCCCACACTATCGTAAACATCCTCTCCACGTCCACTCTGTCTAGGCCTTGTCCTTAGTACAGTAGAGTGGAGCAACTTGAGGTACCTCGCCCAAGCGCAGATATCCCACCCTGCAAAAACTCATTTCAGGGAGGTAGCACCATCAATTTCCGGGAGAGGTGGGATGTCTGCAATAGAGTAGCTCCTGAGCAGCTAGCCAGCTAGTTTAAATAACGTTAGCTATGCTAATGAACGAATGACTGTTAAACTCACCTCAACATGTCTTTTACAGTCTTAACTTACCACGGGCAATAGAAAAGTCACTGCTGCAAACAGTGCAGCCAGCAACACTGACATTATTTTTGACCCCTATTAGGCAGGGGTACACTTTAGTGTAGTCTGGGATGACGTACATTTTATATTTTCTTATTTTAGAACATTCTGCCATGGCGCGCGCACTCTCGCTTGCTTGCTCTCGCTCTCTCTCGTGGTCGCTCTCAAGCTCTCTTGCTCACTTGCTCTCTCGCCCGTTCACTCTCAAAAAAATTGATTTCCGTGATATTGCATATAATTTGCAGGCATCAGGGAGCCACTATTATGCGGGAGACTCCCGGAACTTCCGGGAGAGGTGGGACGTCTGCAAGCGTGACCTGCAGGCTAGCAGAGGGAAGGAGTGCATTACACCCCCTTTGACAGAATCGGGTCTCCGCACTGTAACCTGGTTCCAAATGATGGGGGGACTTGTTATTTAACCAAATCATTTTCAAAGATTACACATTTTTATTGCTGAAATATAGAAAAGAACATCATAATTTTGACCAAGTGTTGGAGGAACTCAGCAAATCAGGCAGCATCTATGGAGGGGAATATATGGTCGAAGCTTCGGCCCGAGATCCTTCATCAGGACTGGAAAGGAAGGGGGAAGAAGCCAGGATAAGGAGGAGGATAAGGGAAGGAGTACAAACTGGCAGGTGATACCGGCTGAGGGGGGAGAGGTAGTTGGGTAGGGGATGAGGTAAGAATTTGGGAACTGATAGGAGGAAGGGCTGAAAAAGAAGGAATCTAACAGGAGGGAGTACAAAGAAGGTTCACCAGATTGATTCCTGGGATGGCAGGACTTTCATATGAAGAAAGACTGGATGAACTGGGCTTGTACTCGTTGGAGTTTAGAAGATTAAGGGGGGATCTGATTGAAACGTATAAGATCCTAAAGGGATTGGACAGGTTAGATGCAGGAAGATTGTTCCCGATGTTGGGGAAGTCCAGAATGAGGGGCCACAGTTTGAGGATAGAGGGGAAGCCTTTTAGGACCGAGATTAGGAAAAACTTCTTCACACAGAGAGTGGTGAATCTGTGGAATTCTCTGCCACAGGAAACTGTTGAGGCCAGTTCATTGGCTATATTTAAGAGGGAGTTAGATATGGCCCTTGTGGCTACGGGGATCAGGGGGTATGGAGAGAAGGCAGGTACAGGGTTCTGAGTTGTGAGTTGGATGATCAGCCATGATCATACTGAATGGCGGTGCAGGCTCGAAGGGCCGAATGGCCTACTCCTGCACCTATTTTCTATGTTTCTATGTTTCCCTAACAATGACTGCCCTCCCCCTGCCCCTTTCCCACTCTTAGTCTGCAAAAGAGACTCATATAGAGAATTAGGTCACATACTGGATGTCATGAAATTTGTTTTTTTTTGTGACAGCAGTACAGTGCAAGATATAAAATTACTACAGTACTGTGCAAAAGTCTAGCCATACAATATGTGCCTAAGACTTTTACGCAGTACTGTATAATCTTCCAAAGTTCTGTTCAAAGCTCCACAAACACTTCTCGTTGCCTCAGTAAAGCAGCCAGCATAATCAAAGGCCCAACCGGACATTCTCTCTCCTCTCTTCCATCAGAAAGATACAAAGGCCTGAAAGTATGTACCACCAGGTTCAAGGACAGCTCCTACCCCGCTGTTCATCAGGTTCTTCTTCAACAGTTCTCTCATACAATAGGTGGACACTTGACCTCACAATCAACAGTGCTGCTCCAAAGTCTTAGACACATGAAAAAAATTCTGTAAAGTGGAGACGTTTTCAAAAATAATAAAAAGTTTCTAATTATCAAAACAGAGCAGTAAACAGTAAAAAAAAACTGGATCAGATCAATATTTAGTGTGACCACTCTTTGTCTTTAAAACTGCACCAATTCTCTTAGGTACAGTGTCGTGCAGTTTATTAAGAATATTGGCTGGTACGCTGTTGCAAGCATCTTGGAGAACTTGTCACAGTTCCTCTCCAGACTTTAGCTGTCTTGCTTGCTTCTGTCTCTCCAGGTGATCCCAGACAGCCTCAATAACATTGCGATCAGGGCTCAGTAGAGGTGGTAACATCTGAAACCATATAAAAAATCTCGGGTGCCTTAAGACTTTGGCACAGTACTGTGCCTCATTCTGATCTCGCAGATTATTCTTTATCTACACTGCACTTTCTCCGCAGCTGTTACACTTTATTCTGCATTGTTATTGTTTTACCCTCTTCTACCTCAATGCACTGTGTAATGATCTGATCTGTATGCACAGTATGCAAGACAAGCTTTTCACTGTGTCTCAGTAGTAAACCAGTTCCAAAACTAACTCAGAATACGTTCCTTTATATTGGAATAGAAGCATAAAGATGCTGAGAATTTAAGGTAAAAATTAACAGTGCAGAAAGCACCCAGCAGATCCATCAGTATCTACAGACAGAGAAAAACAGAGCCAATGTCATGGTTCAGAAATATCATTTACCTGAAAAATCTTTCTCCATAGATACAGCCTGGTCTGCCAAGAATTTCATCCAATTTCTGCTATCTTTAACACTGTAAACCTGTATGGCAAAGATGTCTTTCCTCAGATTAGGGGACCAAAACTGCACACAATACTCCAGGTGTGGTCTCACCAAGGCCTTGTACAACTGCAGTAGTACCTCCCTGCTCCTGTACTCGAATCCTCTTGTTATGAATGCCAGCATACCATTCGCGTTTTTCCCCGCCTGCAAGGTCAAAGCTCAAGGTCACCCATCATGGCCAGTGTGGAGGCAATCTTTGCCCCAGTATCACTAACCCTAGCTGGAGTGGACCACTTTAAAGGGAAAGGAGCAGAAAATGATCAATAAACCAATTGTTTGGAATCAAGTGACCTTGCGTGGGGTCTCAGAGCTGGGTGTGTCTGCACCTGTGCCACCTCACACCTCTGGCACTTCTTCTCTGCCACCTGTCCCACACCCCTCCCCTGGCGCTCCAGCCTCGCCCCTCTCAACCTCCGTTGCTCCCGTCAGAATTACAAACTCGCTCTTTGCTCCACATTGACAAATACAGTACTATGCAAAAGTCTTAGGCACTCATTCACTCCTTTGTAAAAGCTTTAAGTCGCTTTTTATAATGCTGTTTACATTGTAAATACATCCTGGCATTTTCATTTTATTCCATATCTGTTCTTTAGTCACTAAATTTATTCTTTACGTAATTCTTTATTCTTTATTATTGTTGAATGTTGTTGTTTTCTGCTGCATGTCGTGCCCTGACCCGACACCCCACAACAAATTCCTAATACGTGTAAGTGTACAAATTGAATAAAGTTGATCCTTGATGTGATAAATAAATAATTAATTTTGAATTTGTATTATTTTAATTGCAGAGCTGTAACTCGGGGCTTGAAGTTCTACTAGGCAAATTCTTTGGGTCCTTGCCTTTTGTAGAATATAGAACATTGACCATCAGAGTAAACCAGGCCCTTTGGCCCATGATGTTGTACCGACCTTTTCACCTACTCTAATATCAATCTAACCCTTCCCTCCTACGTAAGCCTCCATTTTTCTGTCATCCATATGCCTATCTAAGAGTTTATTAAATGCTCCTAATACAGGGCTTCCCAAACTTTTTTTGTCATGGACCAATACCATTAAACAAAGGGTCCACGGACCTTAAGTTGGGAACCCCTGTCCAAATATATCAACCTTTGCCATCACTCTCTGTGTAAAGAACTTACCTCTGACATCCCCTCCCCTATACTTTCCTCCAATCACCTTGAAATTATGCCGCCCTGTACTAGAAAAAGTCTCTGGCTATCCACTCTGTCTATACCTCAAGTCATCTTGTACACCTCTATCCTGTCACCTCTCATCGTCCTTCACTCCAAAGAGAAAAGTCCTACCTCACTCAACCTATCCCCATGAGACATGCTCTCTAATCCAGGCAGCATCCTGGTAAATCTCCTCTGCACCCTGTCTATAGCTTCCGTATCCTTCTTATAATAAGGCGACTAGACTGAACACGTTGCACACTGGTTGAATACCCAGTTGACGCAATCTTTCATTGGTTCTATTATGGTTACTGGATTTATTGAGTATGCCCACAAGGAAGTGAATCTCACGGTTGGATATGGTGACATATCCAGAAGGTGGAGCTTAGGAGGGTCAAAGGCACCTAACAGCGACTCTTTTGCTTGCTTCTTCAGAAACAGCTCTATTTCCATCTTTTCCCTTTCAGGGTTCGTTTGAAGACCCTGACTTGGAGTTACACACTGACTAGCAGGTGTCTGAGCAGAAGACTGGTGTGTCATGGGAGATGGAAGATCTAAGGCTGTGTGCCCAGAGACCTGAGGTCTTTGGGCACAGAGCTCGGGAAAAGCGACGCAACGGACTTTTAACATCGTAATCTAGTAAGATGTTTGTTATGTCTCCTCGCTCGCTGTGAAGACGGAGACACCTCTTTCTCCCTTATTAGGGAGAGACAGAACCTGTGGTATGCTGAATGCCAGGTGAACAATGTCGTCTTTGGGGTAACTGCAAGTCTGTGTCTTTGCTGTTGCGTTGCTCACGTATGAATGCTCAGTGGTGGGTACCGATGCTTTTTTTTTGCTGGTGGGTGGGGGCATCGTTGTTTGCTGCTGCTTACGCGCGGGAGGGAGGGGAGCTGGGGGGGAGGGACTTTGAGGTTCCAACATTTGACTGTCATTCATTCTTTGGGGGCACTGCTCTGTTTTTGTGGATGTTTGTGAAGAAAAAGCACTTCAGGATGTATATTATATACATTTCTCTGACATTAAATGTACCTTTGAAACATATATGTACTTTAATAATTAAGCTGCTTTGAACTTTGAACTTACAATTGGTACTCTGCCTGCATGGGCAGGTAAGAGTTAAATGGAATTCCATCCAGGGAAGTACAAGATAACACTCTTGGAGAATACCTGCAGTGGCTCTTTGTTGGGTGCTCCTATAAAGTGGCCAGTGAGTGCATGTTTGTGATCTTCTGCTGCTGTAGCCTATCCACTTCAAGGTTTGACGTGTTGTGCATTCAGAGACGTCCTTCTGCACACCACTGCTGTAACGCGTGGTTACTTGAGTTACTGTCGCCTTCCTGTCAGCTTGAACCAGTCTGGCCATTCTCCTCTGATCTTTTCTCATTAACAAGGTGCACTTGCCCACAGAACTTCCGCTCACTGGATGTTTTTTTGTATCTCACATCATCCTCTGCAAACTCTAGAGACTGTTGTGTGTGAAAATCCCAGGAGACCACCAACTTCTGAGATACTCAAACCATGCAATCATTCCAATGTCAAAATCACTTAGATCACATTTCTTCCCCAATCTGATGTTTGGTTATATTGTCATAGAAGAGCACAGCACAGAAACAGGCCCTTTGGCCCATCTAGTCTGTGCCAAACCATTTAAACAGGTTAGTCCCATTGATCTGCACCAGGGGCATACCCCTCCCATCCATGTAGCTATCCAAACCTCTCTTAAATGTTAAAACTGAAATCGCATCCCCAGCTCATTCCACACTCTCAACACCGCCTGAATGAAGTTTTCCCTTAACCATTTCACCTTTCACCCTTAACCCATGACCTCTAGTTGTAGTCTAATCTGAACAACAATTGAACCTTGTGACCATGTCTGCATGCTTTTATGCATTGAGTTGTTGTCATATGATTGGCTAATGAGATATTTGCATTAACAAGCAGGAGTACAGGTGTACCTAATAAAGTAGCCACCGTGTGTACAATTGGGCTAAATAGGAATATATACAGGCATCCGTTAGTCTCATGAGACCATGGATTTGTGCCTTAGAAGGTTTCCAGGCCTGGGCAAGGCTGTATGGAAGACCAGCAGTTGCCCATGCTGCAAGTCTCCCCTCTCCACGCCACCAATGTTATCCAAGGGAAGGGCATTAGGACCCATACAGCCTGGCACCGGTGTCGTCGCAGAGCAATGTGTGATTAAGTGCCTTGCTCAAGGACACACATGCTGCCTCAGCCAAGGCTCGAACTAGCGACCTTCAAATCACTAGACGAATGCCTTAACCACTTGGCCACATGCCAAATAGGAATAGGAATGCAATGGGAAATATGAAGTGACGTGGAAGAACAAAAGGACCTGTAATGTATGACCACAATTTGCAGAACAGACTCAACGGGCCAAATGGCCTATTCTGCTTCTATGACTTATGGTCTAATTTTGAAACAAGGGTTAAAAAGGTAAATAGGCTGTTTTCCTTCATAGTATACTTCATTATACCAAACTGTGCACAACACAAGTTAGACCTCAGCTTCAGAACTGCATGTAGTTCTGGATGTCATAACTATCGTGTGATTACACTGGAGAGGGTCAAATAGAGAGCAACAAGGATGAAGAGAGGACGAGAAAGTTTGTAGCTCTGAGGAACAACTAGATAAATTAACACTGTTTTGTTTGAAGTAGAGGCAAGTAAGGAGGGATTTAACTGAGATGTATAAAAGTATGAAGGTACAAGATGGAGAAGATAAACAGGATGAACAATGGGTCCCACGGTAGAGTAGTGGTTAGCACAACACTATTACAGCTCAGGGCAATCCAGAGTTTGGAGTTCAATTCTGGAGTCGTTCTGTAAGGAGACTCTGTACATCCTCCCCGTGGAATAGATGGGTTTCTCCAGGTGCTCTGGTTTCCTCCCACAGTCCAAAATGTACCAGGTAGGTTCATTAGTCACTGTGAATTCTCCTGTGATCGGGTTATGGTTAAATTGGGGTCATGGGTTTGCTGTGCCGGAGTGCCGCATTGTGAAAAAGATTATAGTAGCACTATAACGTGGCTTTTGTTTGCCAAACTAATAGCACATAACGGAAAATGCTACTTCCCTTTCTCAATTATTCTTGCAATTCCTGAGCTAAACTAGATTCTTAGGTAGATTATGATGGCCACACATCAATTGAAAACTGGTTAACTCCAAGTAGATCCCTGTTGGCCATTGGCGAACCACACACAAAATGCTGGAGGAATCTTGAGCAATTTCTGACCTGAAAGATTCGGGCTTCTTCCCGCCGTCTTTTTCAGCCCTGATGAAGGGTCTCATCCCAGAACTTCAACTATTTATTTATCTCCATAGATGCTGCTTGACTTGCTGAATTTCTCCAGCATTTTTATGTGGTACTCTGAATTTCCAGCATCTGCAGAATCTCCTGTGTTTACGGTCATCAGTGAGAACTTAGAAGGGATCCCTATCTCAATTGAATGCAGCAGACCCAATTAAATGCAGAACCATCAAAGATGAAAGAGTAAACTCAAGAGATCCTGCAGATGCTGGAAATCCAGAGCAACACACACAAAACTGCTGGAGGAACACAGCAGGTCAGGCAGCATCTATGGAGAGGAATAAACAGTCAACATTTGAGGTTGAGACCCTTCATCAGGACTGAAGCCAGAAGTGGGGTGGAGGGGGAGGGAAAGGAGTATCAATGTTGAGTGAGGGGAAGGTTGGGTGGGTGAGGAAGAGGGGTGTGAAATAAGATGCTATAAGGTGATAAGCTGAAGAAAAAGCTCCCCGGGAGCGGGGAGAAGATGGCGGTGCGCGCGGCCAGTTCGGTGATGATCTCTGTTATCTGTCAAGTAGGGCACCGTGCACAATTCTGATTTGATGGAGACAGACATGAGAGTATGGAGGAACATCTGGAAAACTTCTGAAATGCCCGCTTTGCTGCCGCTGCTACTGTGTGGTAACCAGAATCTCCGGAGCTGAAGGCCTCGAAATCCTCGGCTTTGCGTGTTTCAGCGGCCGGGGCGAGGTCGAAGGCGCTCGGCAGAGGATGGCGCTCGGGAGGCTGTATCAGAGAGGCTGGTCGGAAGCTCGGAGTTTTTGGACGGATGGACTCAGTGTTGGCTGTGGTCGGCTGCTTCCAAGGTATCGGCAAGTTGACGGTGCCTGGAGGTTTATGGCAGGGAGTTTCTCCCTTTTGCCGCCTGCTATCGGGGACTCGGGAGTCGATCGACTCGGGACTTTGAGACCTTTTTTTTACTGTGCCCATGGTCTGCTTTTTATCAAATTATGGTATTGCTTT
This sequence comes from Mobula hypostoma, assembly GCF_963921235.1. Lineage (NCBI taxonomy): Eukaryota > Metazoa > Chordata > Chondrichthyes > Myliobatiformes > Myliobatidae > Mobula > Mobula hypostoma. Next base: position 111,432,420 of record NC_086107.1, read on the forward strand.
GCACTGCTGTAACTATATGTTATAATTATGTGGTTTTGTCAGTGTTAGTCTTTGGTCTGTCTTGTTTTCCATGATATCACTCTGGAGAAACATTGTATCATTTCTTAGTGCATATATGCATTTCTAAATGACAATAAAAGAGGACTGAGTGTTCTCATAATCTAAAAAAAAGGAGTCTGGTCGGACAGTGGACTATGGAATAAGGCAGGGGTTCCCAACACTTTAATAGTATTGGTCCATGTCATACAAAAGGGCTGGGAACCCCTGGGATAAAGGGAATGAGGAGGGGAACCAGAGAGAGGTGATGGGCAGGTGAGAGTGGAACTGGAATGGGGAATAGAAAAAGAGAGAGGGAGGGAGGGGTGAAAGAGTATTATCAGCAGTATAATGCCACGGTATCCCTGAGCAACAGGCTTGAATTCTCCATACTGACCTATTATAGAATGTATCTAGGTCATTCCATCAACGTTTCAAATGACACCGAATCTTGACAAGTGCTGCCTTGGCCTTTCTCTTTGTCAGCTCACAAAGTCCATTCAGTTAGGATTCACGCCTCCAGCAAAACTTTTAAGCAATAAATCGCATACGGTAATGGGGGAGAAAGAAGAAATATGAAACAAAATCTCCTCAGTACCGAAGAGAATGCAAATCCTACTACAGTACAACATTCCCCAACACCATTTTCGGGACACTGTCAGAAATTACCCTACAGCTGCAAATCTCTGTACTTCCTGGCAGTTCACAATTATTGCTTGCTCCCTGTTTCACACTTGGACCTTGCATTATTTTGAAATTTTGAGATAAAGATTACACGTACATCAAATCAAACGGTGAGGTGCATTGCTTCCGATAAGCTGGCAGTGTGCTCAGACACAGAGGCCACTCCAGGTCCAACCAAGGATGCAGTTATTCACTTTGTATCTTTTTTAAGATCACAAGACTCTGCTGGTTATCAAGAATATCGAGTACTGCAGGCTTCCCCTTCAGCCAGTTGCTCAATAGTGACGGGGCTGGACTTACTAGGTACTGTAGTTGTGGTGTCACCTGGACTGGTTACGTACCGTCGCCGTGCCGAGGTGCCGCGTGATCCAAAAGAAAGTGCAAGTGACTGTCTTGGGACATTTTTCTTGCGATCGCAAGATCCTGTTGAACGTTGGTGATGTGGATTACTGCAAATCTGGTTCGCTGGTTTGTTGGTGAGACAGATGGCGGGGAGCTGTGTTGCCTTGGTTGTGGCGAGGACTAGGCCCTCAGACTACGGGGTTGCCTATTGCAGCCACCCAGGAGAGAAGACACTGAGGCAGTATGGGAGAGAGAAGAGGCATCTGTGGGTTTGCTGGAGTACGTGCTGGGATGGGGGCTTCTCTCCAGTGTTCCAGAACATCCCATGCACCATCATTCCACAGGCCATGCCATTCAGGGCCTTGGACTATATTTTTTAGTGACTTTACATTTCCTGCTATCATAACTATATGTGCTATGTGCTGTGTGCTGTTGGTAATGTGTTTTGCACCTTGGCTCTAGAGGCACACTGTTTCATTTGGCTATATTCATGTACAGCTGAAAGATAGTTGAACTTGAACTTGAGTTTGCATCAAATTAAATCAGTGAGGAATGTGCTGGGGGCAGCCCAGAAGTGTTCCGCACACTTCACGGGCCTACCTAGTATGCCCACAGCTCACTAATCCTAACCTGTATACTTCTCGAATGTGGGAGGATTCCAGGGCAGCCAAAGGAATTCTACGCAGTAACTGAGAAAATATACAAACTCCTTACGGGCAGCAGTGGGAAATGAACCCTAGCCGGAGAAGGATGGCGCCGTAAACTGATGTGCTAACCGCCACACTATCGTAACCCTGTATTCATGATGTAGGTATGAATGACAAGGCCGGCATTTAATACATATCCCTAATTGCCCTGAAAGTGGGACGGTATGGCCAAAATGGTGTGGGGGCTACGATCGGACAGCTGGAAATATAAGAGACTGCAGATGCTGGAATCTGGATGCAGGACTGCAATGCAAAATATCGACAGCTCCTTTCCTCCCAGAGATGCTGCTCACCGAGTGACCAATACTGGGTGTGCTTGACAGAAAAGAAATATGACTTCACTATCTTCTCACCAACTATTCCCCCCAACTCCAATTCAAGAACTAACAGAATAGGCCAGGTGGATGCCCAGAATGGAACATACAGTCAAGTCATCAGCACCAATTCTGAGCAACGTTCCCTCTAATTTTCTTTTACAGCTGTGCAGACCAACCATGGCTCTGAGTGGAAATTTTTTTTACACTGCCTGAAAACTGCGCGGCACTTTAATGAAACACCATATAAAAGAAAATCACAGCTGTGTGGCAACAACGGCTATGTACGTGGGAGCATTGTGGTTACAGCGCGGCCGTACACCCGCACGGCTCGGAGGGAACGGTGATCCTGAGCTATCAGTGGGGGTTTGCCTTTACGTATCAGCTATGACTAGGATTGAGTTCAGAGACCCAGTCTAGACACGCGACTACGTAACTCGGGCCAACACTGGCACTTCCAACCCAGCAGCGGAATTCATACAGCCACCTGCTTCACAAATCCAGTGGCCCAGGTTCGACCTCAACCCCTGGTAGTGGCTGGAGGGAGTTTTCACCTTCTCTCTGTGTCACTGCACGTTTCCTCTGGGCTCAATGGGTTCTTTCCACATCCCAAAAAATGCAGAATGATAGAGTGAATGTCTGCTGTAAATTCCCCTTGGTGTACATGAGTGGTATAAGACCTTAAGATATAGGAGCAGAATTAGGCCATTTGGCCCATTGAGTCTGTTCTGTTGATTTATTATTCCTCCTAATCCCATTCTCCTGCCCTCTCCCTGTAACCTTTGATGCTCTGACTAATCAAGAACCTATGAACCTCAGCTTCAAATATTCGCAATGACTTGCCCTCCACAGCCATCCGTGGCAATGAATTCCACAGATTCACCACCATCCAGCTAAAGAAATCACCCCTCAGCTCTGTTCTAAAAGGGAGGTCATTCTATTCTAAGGCAGTCCCTCTGGTCCTGGACTCCCCACTATAGGAAACATCCTCTCCACGTCCATGTGCATGTATAATCATGGAGGGGCGGGTGTCATTGTTTAGCACAAAATGGGTCAGGTAGGATTAATGTTAAAATTGGTCCTTATTGTTCAGTACAATTTTGGTGGGCTGTAGCACCTGTTTCTATACTGAATCCTTCTGGCTTGCGAGATCATGGATCTGCGCCTGGAAAGTCTTCACACTCCAGGGCGCAAGGCCTGGGCAAGGTTGTATGGAAGACCAGCAGTTGCCCATGCTGCAAGTCTTACCTCTCCACACCACTGATGTTGTCCAAGGGAAGGGCATTAGGACCCATACAGCTTGGCACCGGTGTCGTCACAGAGCAATGTGTGATTAAGTGCCTTGCTCAAGGACACAACACGTTGCCTTGGCTGGGGCTCAAACTCACGACCTTCAGATCGCTAGTCGAATGCTTTAACTACTTGGCCACGTGCCCACATGAATCTCTCTGTAGCTCACTATGATATGATCTTTTTGGGAGGACACATTAAACCTACGCATTGCTAAAAATGCTAAAGTTTAAAGAAAAATCCATAAGCAATTGGAGTATTGTAACATAAACCTGAATCTCAACTGATTCAAATCCCATTCAAGGTCTTTTGCATTTGGGAGCAATGTTCCACTGAACATTATTTGCTGCTGGAAGTTCACCCAGGAAACCAAGCTTACATGCACAAATTCCCCATTCTACACCAAAGCAGCTATGAGGCTAGTGCGGGAGTACTGCTCCCTAGACTGGCATTTGAGGGGAGCAATGGGACTGTATGGTGAGATCAACCACAGTGAGCTGAAGTCTATGTCTGATGCTCTTTAGGAGAAAGATGCCCAGCAACTGCTTAGACAGCAGGGAGGCTGCCTGTCTTGGACAATATTGCTCCCTTTACCAACACTACTTACAGATGTTCTCCTTCACGAGTGCCAAGTTAACTAATGTAGAAGAGAGGGGGTGGCACCTTGTGTAACAGTTAGCGCAATTCTTTTACAGTGCAAGTGATCACCGATCAGGGTGACTGACTCTCGCCGCTGCCTGTAAGGAGTTTGTACGTTCTCTCCGTGACCGTGTAGGTTTCCTCCGGGTGCTCTGGTTTCCTCCCACAGTCCAAAGACCACGGTGGTTAGTAAGGTGTGGGCCTGCTACGTTGGTGCTGGAAGTGTGGCGTCACTGGCAGGCTACTCCCAGCTCAATTCTCCAAATGTGTTGCTCATTGATGCAAAATGACGCATTTCACTGGCTGTTTCAGCATACGTGTGACAAATTAAACTAATCTTTAATCTTCTTTCTCTCTTTCATTAAGATGCATTAATCATTTGAAGTAACAAGATGGTTAGATAAATAAAAAGCAAGCTTTACCCCATAAGAACAGAAGATTCAAATGGCAGAATTAGGCAATTTGGCCCATCGAGTCTGCTCCATCATTTCATCATGGCTGATCCATTTTCCCTCTCAGCCCCAATCTCCTGCCTTCTCCCGTGACCTTTCATGCCCTGACCAATCTAGAACCTATCACCCTCTGCCTTAACTATACTCAATGACTTGGCCTCCACAGATCTCATGGCAGTGAATTCCACAGATTTGCCACTCTCTGGTTAAAGAAATTCCTCTTTTTCCATTCTAAAAGGACATCCCTCAAATCTGATGCAGTGTCCTCTGGTCTTAGACTCCCCCACCTTTGGAAACATCCTCTCCACATCCACCCTATCGAGGCCTTTCAACCTTCAATAGACCCCACCCGACCCCCACATTCTTCCGAAATCCAGTGAGCACAGTCCTGGAGCTTTCATTGGTGGATGGGTCAGTAAGTGGGGGAAAGGTTGGTGGCAACGGAATTGGAAGACAGATAAGAAACGCCTCCTTTTATCCACGTGGAAGCACAAGAGGCTGCAAATGCTGGAACCCAGAGCAATACACAATACACAGGATGATTTCAGCAGATCCAGCAGCGTCTATGGAGGGTAATGGACAGTTGATGTTGTTGGTGAATAATCCATCTTCTGTGAGATCAGGATAGTGAAGAGAGGTTTTGGAGATGGACCAAGTGAATTTGAGAGAGGGGTGAAAGTTCCCAGCCAAGTTGCTGAGATGGAGACGGACTGCTTTTAAAATAATGTCCATTCACCCTTAGGCTGAAGTTGGCTGTCCACTTCCCTTCATAGATGCCACTTGACCTGCTCAGTTCCTCGAGCCCATTGTACAAATACATCTCTTAATCCTGAGAATGCTCCTCAAAAGGATGACGCATGCAAGTTTAACAATAGGTTTTCAAAAGTGGACTGGCTGAATAGTTGAAAAGGAACTATTTGCAGTGTTACAGAAAACAAGCTGGGAAATAGTATTATACAACTGACTGAAGTCATTCTGAAAGACTTCCTGTGCTCTGCGTCTTTTAGACCATATGACATAGAAACAGAATTAGGCCATTCGGTCCATCAAGCCTGGTAGCCATTTGATCATGATTGATTTGTTATCCGTGTCAACCCCATTCTCTCGCCTTCTCCCCATAACCGTTGAACCCCTTAGTATCAAGAACCAATCAACCTCTGCTTTAAATATAACCATTGACTTGGCCTCTACAGCCGCGGGTGGCAATGAATTCCACAGGCATAAATCACGCCTCAGCAATGCCTTATATAATTTCAACAAAACATGCCATCTCCTGCATTTAATATGTTGATTTATGAAGGCTAATGTGCCAAAAGCTTTCTTTATGACCCTATCCAACTGTAACGCCACTTCCAATGAATTGTCGACCTCTATTCCCAGATCCCTCTGTTCTACCACAGTACTCATTGCCCTTCTGCTCACCGTGTAAGACCTACCCTGCTGGTCTTCACAAAGTGCAATACCTCACACATCTGCATTAAATTCCATCTGCCATTATTCCAGAGGGTCCAGATTCCGCTGCAAGCTTTGGTAGTCTTTCTCACTGCACTACACCCCCAATCTTGGTGTCATCCGCAAACTTGCTGAACCAGATAAGCACACCATCATCCAGATTGTAGATACAGATGACAAACAACATTGGGCCCAACACCAACCCCTGTGGCACACCACTAGTCACAGGCCTCTGGTCAGAGAGGCAACCATCTACTCCCACTCTCTGGCTTCTCCCACAAAACCAATGCCTAATCCAATTTACAACTTCATCTTAAACGCCGAGCTAATGACCTTTCTTGAGCTTCCTCCCACGTGGGACCTTGCCTTAAAGTCCATGTAGACAGCATCCACTGCCCTGCCTTCATCAACTTTAAGAACATTGCCTTCAAGAACATTAGTCCCATCAAGATCAAACTTCTGATTCCTGACTTTGTGTGTAGCAACATCTTTCTCCACAACTATTCCAACAAAACAGCTTTTTTGTTTTACACACAGAGTGGTGGATGCATCTGGCAGGGGTGATGGTAGAGGCAGACACATGATATTTAAGAGACTCTTAGACAGGGATGAAAGTAAAATGGAGGGCTGTGTGGGAGGGAAGGGTTAGATTGATCTTTGAGTCAGTTAAAAGGTCAGCACAACATTGTGGGCTGAAGGGCCTGTGTTGTAGTATTTGATGTTCTAAACAAGGAAGGGAAAAAAAAGAAATTGTATTTATAAAGCTCCTTTCATAGTCTCTGGAGATCCCCAAGCATTTTACGGCCAATTAAGGTGCTGTTTAAGAGTAGTCACTGTGGGAGAAATGTAATAGACAGCTTGTGTATTAGAACAAACAGGAACAGGAAAATGTCCAGATAATCGTTTCACGATAATTGAGCAAGATATCATGATGAGGACAGCAGGGATCGCTCCCTACTCCTCTAAAATAAACAGCAGGATGATTTATTTTAATTCCAGAAGGCAAACTAAATTAAAGTAAATTTATTATCAAAGCAGGTACTGGATATGTCACCATATAGTACACCGCGATTCATTTTCTTGCAGGCATTCATAGTGGATACAAAGAAACGCAATAGAATCAATTAAAAATTACACACAAAGATTGACAAACAACCACTGCACAAAAGAAAACAAACTGTGCTAATATTAAATAAACAAACGAATAAATAATATTGAGAATGTGAGTTGTAAAGTCCTTGAAAGTGAGTCCAGAGGTTGTGGAGTCAGTTTAGTGTTGAGGTGAGCGAAGTTATCCATGCTAGTGCAGGAGCCTGATGGTTGAGGGGTAGTAATTATTCCTGAACCTGGTGGTGTGGAACCGAAGTCTCCTGTACCTCTTGTCTGATGGTTGGATAACGTTTCAACCAAAAGTAGCAGTCCAAGATTGTAGGATTCCCTCAGTCCTGAAGCGGAATAGGAATCGTGAGCTGCCTAAGTGCTACACCTGCCCATACATCTCCTCCCTCACCTCCATTCAGGGTCCCAATCAGTCCTCCCAGGTGAGGCAACACTTGGCCTGTTAGTCTGCTGTGGTTGTCTATTGTGTCCGGCGCACCCGATGCTACCTCCTCTATTTTGGTGAGCCCCGTCATTAAATAGGGGGACTCCTTCGTTCCATCTGCCACAAGCGGAACTTCCCGGTGGCCAAGCACTTTAATTCTGATTCCCATTCCAGTTCCAACATGTCGGTCCATGGCCTCCTCTTGTGCCGAGATGAGGCCACACTCAGGGTGGTGGGGCAGTACCTTATATTCCACCCGAGTAATCTTATGGCATGAATATAAATTTCAGCCAAAAAAAGTCCCCTTTCCCCACTCTAACCTTGTATCTCTTTTCACCAGCCCATCTCTTCCCACTGGGTCCCCTCCTCCTTCCTTTTCTCCTATGGTTCATTGCCCTCTCCATTCAGCTTCCTCCTTCCCCAGCCCTTGACCTTTCCCACCCAGCTGCCTTGACCTATCACCTTCTAGTCTGTCCTCCTTCCCTCCCCCCACCTTTTTACTCTGGCTTTCTCCCCCTTCCTTTCTAGTTCTGAAGAAGGTTCATAGCCCGAAACATCAACTTTTTATTCCTCTCCACAGATGCTGCCTGGCCTGCTGAGTTCCTCCAGTGTTTTATGTGTGTTGCATTGGAATTGATTGTCCTGTTTCAACCCCAGAGTTCAGTTAGGATTGTATCTTTAGATCCAGAAACAAATGCTAATCCATTTGAGAGAGAAAAGGTTATGGACTGGGATGGTAAGTCATGGTTATAGCTTACAGATGTTTCCAGGTGCGGCATTGAAATGATTTAACGACAACAGAGATTTCTGAGGAGAAGAATCACTTTTTTTTCATTTTTTTTCCTCAGTGAACTTCCAATAGAAATCAACATTCTTAGTGATGTACAGTGTGGCACTTTAAAACATTTAAAATAATTTGAAGGATCTGTTGATTTGTGCAATTCGACAACTTGACAATTTACTGGAAGTTTTTATGGCTCCTTGGCAATGCAGTGTAAGAATAGTCATGTAGTCATAGAAGAGCACAACACAGAAACAGGCCCTTTGGCCCGTCCAGTCTGTGCCAAACCATTTAAGCAGGTTAGTCCCATTGACCTGCACCAGGGGCATAGCCCTCCATACCCCTTCCATCCATCTAGTATCAAACTTCTCTTAAATGTTAAAACTGAAATCGCATCCACTACTTGCACTGGCAACTCATTCCACAGTCTCAACACCACCTGAATGAACTTTTCCCTTAACCATTTCACCTTCCACCCTTAACCCATGACCTCTAGTTGTAGTCTACTCCAACCTCAGTGGAAAAAGCCCGCTTGCATTTACCCTATCTATAGCCCTCATAATTTTGTATTACTCTATATCAAATCTCCCCTCAATCTTTGACATTCTAGAGAATAAAGTCCCAACCTGTTCAACCTTTCCCAGTAACTCAGGTCCTCAAGTCCTGGCAACATCCTTGTAGATTTTTTCTCTGTATTCTTTCAATCTTATTTACATCCTTCCTGTAGGCCGGTGGCCAAAGCTGGATGCAATACTTGAAATTAGGCCTCCGCATATCTTCTATATATAGGAGGGATTCATGTTTGGGGATTGGCCTTTTAGCTGGTTCAGCACAACGCTGTGGGCTGAATAGCCTGTTCCTGTGCTATACTTTCCTATGTTCTGCTTCTTATACAATCTCAACACAACATCCCAATTCCTGTACTCAACACATTGATTTATGAAGGCAATGTGCCAAAAGCTTTCTTTACGACCCTGTCTACTTGTAACGCCGCTTTCAATGAATTTGTCTGGGTCTGCTACATGAGCCTTCTATTTATATAATTAACTGAAATGTGCCTATGATGACCCTTGGCCCACGCAGTCATCACTATTTTCGCCTTTCAAACATCACTTGACTTAGTCCACCATCCAACTTTACTCCCACCTCAACACATCAGCTGCTCAAAGCCTCAACCGTGCCTTTGTTAATTCCAGCCTTATCCGTTCCAATGCATAATCGACAGCTTCCTCATCCTACACTGTGTAAGGTTACAGTCATTAGCCATTCTTTAACTCTCACCATCTACCGACCACCCAGTAACGCTCTGCTCAGCAAGCAGTACTGGTTCCAGTTAAACAAATCACTGATTTCAACTTTCCTTTCAGATCACTCAGTGGTCTTCAGAGAGATTCAAGATTCAAGATTGTTTAATGTTGTTTCCTGAACACAAGTGTAAGCAGAATGAAATAATTGTTACTCCAGATTCGATGCAGCACAAAAAAAACCACAAAAGATAAAGAACACAACAATAAATATAACCCAATAATAATAAATATACTGTAACTACCCAAATAGCTTACATTCATAGATTCATAGAATGTCCATAAAGTGATGCTAGGCTGAACATAAGGTGGCTGACAGGAAATAGTAAAGTAGAGGTGGGTTAGTGAGTGGAGGTGTTGATCAGCCTTACTACTTGGGGAAAGGAACTGTTTGAGTCTGGTGGTCCTGGCGTGGATGCTAAGTAGATTCCTCCCTGATGGGAGTGGGACAAACAGTCCATGAGCAGGGTGGGTGGGATCCTTCATGATGTCACTGGCCCTTTTCTAGCAACTTTCTCTACATACGTCCTGGATGGTGGGTCGGCTGTTGCCAGTGATGTGTTGGGCAGCTTTGACTCCCTGCTGTCGAGCCTTCCTGTCCACTGCAGGGCAGTTTCTGTACCATGCCATGAAGCAGCTTGTCATTGGTCACAAATAATCTAGGCTTGGACTCAAATTAGAATGTTTAGTTAGTTGGATCTGTGCTTAATGTGGCCTGTTTCTGAAGACCAAGTCAAGAAACATGGTTTAAACCTGAACGTCTTGCAGAAGGAAACTGATGAGGTACACATTACTACAAATTCAGGGAGGTCTGGTTTCCTACGCAAATTGTTAAAAAAAATACATATTTTCTCTTTTTATATATAAAAAAATTCTATTTTGAAACCTGGACACTACACACTAGAGGTTGGAGATTCTCAACAAGTCAGGCAGCACCTGCGGAGGAGAATAAACTATCGATCTTCCGAGACCTTTCATGGTATGATTACATAGTGGCTGGCATAACATCTTACAGCGCTGGTGACTGGAGTACAATTCCTACCGCTATCTGTAAGGAGGATATACGTTCTCCCCGTGACTATGTGCCTTTCCTCCGGGTGCCCCAGTTTCCTCCCGCATTCCACAGACCTACAAGTTGGTAAGGGTTAGTAGGCTGTGGGCATGCTATGTTGGTGCCACTTGCAGACAGGACTTTAAGTTTTCACTTTGTCAGACTGTGTTGGCTTCCGGCGCAAACGACGCACTTCATTCTGTTTCGATGTTTCAATGTATATATGGCAAACAAAGCTAATCTTAACATCTTATCTTATCAGGGTTGTCAGCTGAACAGCCGTCAAAGAAATATCGACTGTTTATTTCTCCCCATGGATTGTGTCTGACCAGCTGAGTTTCTCCAGCATGTCCTGTGTTGCTCAAGATTTCCAGCATCTGCAGAATCCCCTGTGTTTTTAATTTTCAATCCCCAATACTACTGGACGAAAGCCAGCATTGCTCAAGTAAAAGCAAAAAATGCTGGAAATACTTGGGTCAGGTAGCATCGGTGAAGTGGGAAAGTTACTGTTTCAAGCTAATGACTTTTACTCAAAATTTATGGCAGAGCCAGATAGGTTCTTCATTAGCCAGGGCGTCAAAGGGTAATGGGGAAGGCAGGGGAGTGGGAATGACTGGAAGAATTGGATCAGCCCATGATTGAATGGCAGAGCAGACTCGATGGGCCGAATGGCCTACTTCTGCTCCTATATCTTATGGTCTTATATTCCTCAAGGCTGCCGAGGGCTTTAGTTGATGATGTTGATATCTTTAAAGTGATTGTTCAAGCATCCTTTGAGGCGCGGTTAACTTGAGAAAATTCACATCATGTTTATTGCTAAGTTGAAAACTTAAAGTTCAAAGTGAATCTATTATCAAGGTACATACTGCATACGTGCTCCCTTTCACCTTCTTGCAGTTATACTCAAAAAAATCCAATAACCACTATAGAATCAATGAAAGGGAGCACCCACAGGATGGACAACCATCAAACTGGGCAAATACAAAAGAAATATAATAACAACAATCATGTAGGGTCTTTTAAGAGACTCTTGGATGGGTACATGGAGCTTAGAAAAACAGAGGGCTATGGGTAACCCTAGGTAATTTCTAAGGTAAGGACGTGTTCGGCACAGTTTTGTGGGCTGAAGGGCCTGTATTGTGCTGTAGGTTTTCTATGTTTCTATGTGCCATGTTGTATGATGTGGATGACCAAGGTCTATGATCATGACTGTTCTTGGCAAATTCTACAGAAGTGGCTTCCCATTGCCTTCATCTGGGCAGTGCCTTTACAAGATGGGTGACCCTAGCCATTATCAACTCTCTTCAGACTTTATCTGCCTGGTGTCAGTGGTCGCATAACTAGGACTTGTGATAGGCACCAGCTCTCGACTCATACGACCATCCACCACTTGCTCCCATGGCTTCAAGTGACCCTGACTGGGGGGAGTGAAGCAGGTGCTACACTTTGCCCAAGGGTGACCTCCAGGTTAACAGAGGGCAGGAGCACATTACACCTACTTTGGTAGAGATGAATCCCAAACTAATAAATAAATAAGCAATAAATATTGAGAACATGAGATGAAGAGTCCTTGAGAGCAGTTCACTGATGGAGACAGTGAAGTTATCCCCTCTGGTTCAACACTCTGATGGTTGAGGGGTGATAACTATTCCTGAACCTGGTGGCGTGGGTCCTGAGGCTCCTGTACCTCCTTCCTGATGGCAGCAGCCAAGGGTTCCTGATGATAGATGCGAGATGCATCATCGCATTCTTTGTTAATAACATACATGCAAGTTAAAAATTACTAACAGCTGGCAAATGAATTACTTGTTAGTGTTGTTTTTCAAGAGGGAGAGAGAGAGGGGCGGGAGATGACATTCTTGTGAATATATTTGATAGGATACAAGATTTTGCCTTTTGATAGAAGGTTTACAGTTAGATTATCTATTTCTTTATCTATAGCAATCTCCACGTGGGCCTGTGTTTTGTTGCTCGTACTATTATCATGACAGAGTTCAAAGTAAATTTATTATCAGAGTACATATATGTCATCAGATACTACCCAGAGGTTCAACTTCGTGCAGGCATTCACAGTAGAACAAAAAAAGAATAACTAGAATCAATGGAAACCAAAGCACAAGTGAAGACTGGCAAATAACTAATGTGCAAGAGAAGACAGATTACACAAATACACAAAAATAATGAAATAAATAAATAGTACTGAGAACACGAGTCGTAGAGTCCTTGAAAGTGAGTCTATAGGTTGAATTGAATTGACTTTATTTCTTACTTCCTTCACATACATGAGTGAAAATCTTTACGTTACCTGTGGAATCAGTTCAGTGTTGAGGTGAGTGGTTGAGGGGTAATAACTGCTTAGGATGGTGGTGAATGTTGGTAGTTCGGGCTGAGGCATTTGATGTTGTGATGTTCAACGAGGTTTGGCAATTAGCTTGCAGATGTTTCATCGCCAGTCAAGGTGACATCTGAATGGACAGTTGTTGGTGTCTCTCTCTGGGAGTGCTCGCATCTATATAGTTGCCCCGGTCCAGATTGGTTACCCCTGCGGTTGACCTTAGAATTCTATTGATTTGCATTTCTTTGGCTCTTGGGGGTTTGTAGCTGCGTCTATTTCTATATGTTTGGTTACGGAGTTATCAGAAGAGAACCACGCTTCTACAAATACTCGTGCCCGCTTCGTGATTGACTGTGCCTAAACCTCTGCGGTCCCAGTTAAAATTCTCGTGTCCTAAAATGGTGTAGTAACTGTTCCTGAACCTGGGGTTCTTGAAGGTAGTAGTTAAAAGAGCATGGCCTCAGTGGCCAAGACCCTTGATGATAGATTCTGCTTTTTTGTGACAGCACTCCCCACCTTCTAGATATGCTCAATGGTGAGGAGGACTTTCCTGTGATGGACTGGGCTCTATCTGCCACTCTTTGAAGACTTTTCCCTTCATGGACATTGGTGTTTCCACACCAGGCCATGATACAACCAGTCAGAATACTCTCCACCGGGCATCTAAAGTTCTAATGCTTCCCACAGTCAAATCCCGGTTTTTTCCCCCTACCACCCCTATATCCATACCAGCCACTCCCCTCCACAGCCCCTTTCATTTCCCCCCATACACTGCCATTTTACACTTACACTCCACACCTCGCACCCACACCGACAGTCACTGTCCTACTGTGTTTTCATCTGCCCTGCTGGTACCAAAAGAATTCCTCTTGCTAACAACCACTTTGTCGCTTTATCATGTCCTGTCAGAGTGACCTTGTGTTCAGATACTCCTGCAGACATGGTCAAGAGGTCCAGTTCTCATTCAGATCAAGCATCAGAACGGGGAAGAAACGTGATCTAAGTGACCTTGATCTTGGAATGATTGTCAGTACCAGATGGGGTGGCTGAGTTATCTCAGAAACTGCTGATCTCCTGGGATTTTCACGCACAACAGTTTACAGAGAATGGTGTGAAAAATGAAAAAAAAAACATCCAGTGAGCAGCAGTTCTGTGAGCCAAAACGCCTTCCTAATGAAAGAGGTCAGAGAACGGCCAGATTGGTTCAAGCTGACAGGAAGACAACAGCAACTCAAATTAACCACGCATACAACGGTGGAGTGCAGAAGAGTATCTCTGAAAGTACCGCACATTGAACCTCGAAGTGGATGGGCTTCAGCAGCAGAAGACCATGAACGTATATTCACAGGCCACTTTATTAGATACATAACAAAGTGGCCTCTGAGTGTATGAACCATATATCCGATATAATACAAACCTGAGCAGATTACTATAACTTCATTCTGCCATGGACAGTCCCAGAGGCCATGGGGCTGGCAACCCCATCCCGTAAAAACCCAGAGCTACAGAAACGCCCACGGGAGCTCCGAAGAGCTCATCGCAGGGAGAGGAAGGATCTTCGAAGATGGGCTACACCTGGGGACAACTTGAACGACTGGCCCAGGACAGAGGATTCTGGTGAACTGCTGTTGACGGCCTTCGCCCCAGCAAGATTGGGAAGTAAGATTGCTATATCTTTAAGCCATGCATTGATGGAAAGGTATGTCACATCCGGGGTTTGTCCAGTTAGCGGACCATTTCCCTCCACGCCTCTCTGACGTAGTGGGGAACCGCGGTACGAGGCAAGTTACAGCAGTGGTTTGCCATTGCTTTCTGCCGGGTGAGTTTCCAAAGGGATCACCAGCTCTTAACCCAGCACGGACGGAGAGCGTGCAGGGGAGCTGGCTGGATTCGAACCCGGGACCTTTCTCCCCGAAGTCCGACGCTGATGCCACTACGCCACCAGCCAGGTCCATGCACTAATAGGCACCTTTAACCTTAAAAATATCTGAGTGCTCAAATAAACAAAAAACTCTTTTAGTCTGTCGAGTAGGTTCTTACGTGGTTTGACATTTAATTATTTATTTATTGAGACAGTGTGCAGTCTGCCCTGCTGGCTCTTCGAGCCGCACAACCCCCAACAAATCAGATTAACCCTGACCTAATCACGGCAATGTACAACGCCCAATTACCCTACCCGATACATCTTTGGACTGAGAGAGGAAACCAGATCACCGAGAGGAAACACACACATTTCACGGGGAGGACACACACTCCTTACAGACGTGGTTGGAATTGAACTCTGAACTCCGGAGCGTCCACAGCTGTAATAGCGTCGCGCTAAACACGGCATTGCCGCGGCGCCGCAGCCCAGCGCCTTGATCACCGAAACAGGCCAAGTCGACGTGAGCTCTACGCAGGCTGCTTCTGACATTTATCGTTGCAGAGTCACGCGGTGAGACACCACAGAAATAAGCCTATCTGCTTACCCCTGCTGCACGGTGTACCGACCCACACTAATCCCAGTTACCCGAATTAGGTCTGGTAGCTGTCTTTGTTTAGGTGATTCAAATGTTTGTCTCAGTGTGTCTGCATTCACCTCCTCTTCAGGAAGCTTACCTCAGACTCAACCACCGTCTCGGTGGAAAAAAAATCCCCCCACAAGTCCCGTCTAAAACGCCTTCCTCTCACTTTAAATCTACACTCAGTGGCAACTTTATCAGGTGCAGGAGATTGCCTAAAAAACTGGCCACTGAGTGTATGTTCGTGGTCTTCTGCTGCTGTAGCCCGTCCACTTCAAGATTCGATATGATATGTGCTCAGAGAGATGCTCTTCCGCACACCACTGTTGTAATGTGTGGTTATTTCAGTTACTGTCGCCTTCCTGTCAGCTTGAACCAGTCTGGCCATTCTCCTCTGACCTCTCTCATTAACAGAGCGTCTTGACCCACAGATCTGCTGCTCACTTTTTTTTTGTTTCCTGCACCACTCTCGAGGGACTGTTATGTGTGAAAATCCCAGGAGATCAGCGGTCTCTGAGATACACAAACCACCCCGTCTAGCACCAACAATCGTTCCACAGTCACTTAGATCACATCAAAGTCACTTGGATCACAATTCTTTCTCATTCTCTGAACAACAACTGAACCTCTTGACCATGTCAGCATGCTTCATGCATTGAGTTGCTGCCACATGATTGGCTGATTAGCTACCTGTATGGATTGTCACCTTGTCGCGGTGGAGAAGCTTGTGTGGTCCTGTGATCCCGAGAGCGATGCCATCTGGAGCTATGCTCCTGGTAGGGTCACCCATAGCGGTAAGGTCGAGGGTGAGGTCCCTGACAAAGAACAATCCAACCAAGACCTCAACAGTGGAACAGGTGGACAAAGTTACTTCGAACTCAACGGCTGTGAAGGCGGATGAAGGCTGCAACAAATCCATCAGCTCCAATCGTCGTGGTTTCCATGCCACTGGAATCAGTCGGTTGATTTGTGAAGTATCGTGCGCTTCTTGGAGTGCAACCTCAAGTACACGTTAAACGAATACACGCACAGGCGTCTTCGCTCTGTGGGCCACTTCTTCAGAACGAAGACCATCATCCTTAACCTCGAGGGATAGCCATGACGACGACCTGCATTTGCATTAATGAGCAGTGTACAGGTGTACCTAATAAAGTGGCCACTGAGTGTGCATCGCCTTGTCTTGGACATACCTGCCGTTCTACTTTTTTAACAATCTACCCTATTTAACCCCTTCAAAATGTTGCATACCTTATCAAGCAGCTCAGTCTCCTCTGGGGAAACCGAATTCAGCCGGGCCAGTCTCTCCTCATGACTGAAATGCTCCAATCCAGGCAACGTTCTGCTGAATCTCCTCTGCCTACTCTCCAGCGCAAAGACGTCCTTCCTGTACTGCGGTGATCAGAATTGCACACAGAATTCTGGGTGGCATGACTTTCCAGCTGTTCTTTGTTCTATCTAGTGAGATCACTCACACTGAGTATGTTGTTTTCCCAGTGGCTAGTCTATTGGCGGGTCCTCGGGTGGCTGTGGAGACTGATCCAGGATCCACATGCTCGGGTGCAGTGTGGGCAATTGCAAGTGCTGCCTGTGGATCGGTGTCTATGCTACTGTTGATGAAGGCAAACACTCCAAATGCACTCTTCACCTGGTCCACCTGTGCAGCCATTTGCACGGATCTAAGGGTGTATCTCAACGTCCTTCTATCCACCAGTCCTCCTCAGACATCTGCCAATTTATGGGTGTGCTCACATTGCACTTTTTAGAATTCTCCAAAGCTCCACCCAACCTTCCAGCCAATCTATATACAGAGCTGTGGCCTCAAACAACCTTCCTCACTATCTACTTCACCACCATCTGCAAACACACAGATCATACCTCCTACTTTCCATCCAAGCCATTAATATACATCAGAAACAATAAAGGCCCCAAGTGCACCACCATCACAGGCTTCCAGTCAGAAAAGCAACTCTCTCTGCATCCTTTTACCAAGCCAATTTTGGAGCCAAATAGCCAACTTAGGCCCTATCCTTTAGGAACAACCTTCCTAAAGTCCACATAGACAATATCTACTGAATTCTATTCATCAACTAGCCTAAATACTTCATAAAAAATCAATTATATTTGTACAAAACAGGATTCCCCACAAGCAATGCTATGCTGACTATCCTAATTTCTGAAGAAGGGTTGCCAGTCCGGATGAAGGGTCTCGGACCAAAATGTCAACTGCTTACTCTTTTCCATAGATGCCAGCTGGGCTGCTGAGTCCCTCCAGCATTTATTTATCCTAATTTATTTATTTATAGACAGCGTGGAACTGGCTCTTGGAGTCGCAGTGCCCAGCAATTCCCTGATTTAACCCTAGCCAGGGCAATTTACAATAACCAACGAAACCTGTAGCTGGATGTGTTTGGACTGAGGAAACTGGGAGAATGCACAACTCCTTACAGGCAGTGGCGGGAATCGCACCCTGGTTGCCTGTACTGTAAACCATTGTGCTAACCACTACACTACCATGCCACACTGCCTTTCCTATTGAAAATAAAATAAAACGTAGAACTTCTTCCAGTTATTTTCCTACGGTTGACTCAAGGGCCTGTAGTTATCTGGTTTATTCCTGCTGCCCTTCTTGAATAAAGAAACATTAGTTAACGTCGAGTCATCTTGTGCTTCGCTCGTGACTAACAAAAGATATAAAGCTGTCCCAGCAATCTCCTCACTTTTCTTCCAAAGCAAGCTGAAGCTCCAGTTTCAAGTTTGTCATTCAACCAGACATAAATATAGCCAAGTGAAACAGTGTTCCTCTGGGGTCAAGATGCAAAACACATTACCAACAACACATGGCATCTACTGAATGAACACCAGAGGGCAGCACTAAGCAAACACCAAGGGCAGGGCTGGTCCAGCACATGCAGTTTCTGGACCATGCAGTTTTGGCACAACTATACATAACGAGTCCAAATGACAATACAACAAGAGGTGCACAATCTGCTGCTGGGATAGCCCTGCTGTAGTTAAAGTTCTTAGTATCCAGCAGGGACTTGTGATCGTAAAAGAGATATACAGGACAAACAAATCCACCTTCGATTGGACCTGGAGTGGCTGCTATCTTACCAGCCTGGGATGCATACTGGATTCCAGTGATGCTCAGATCCTAACAAACTATAAACCAAAAATAAAGCTTTCAGACAAGCTATGAGTTATAGGACACAACAGGCCCTTCAGCCCATCTAGCCTGAGCCAAACCATTAATCTGCCTAGTCCCTTCGGACTGCACCAGGACCACTGCCGTCCATACCCCTCCCATCCATGTATCTCTCCAAACTACTCTTAAATATTGAAATCGAATCCATACCCAGCATTTCCACTGACAGCTCACTCCACACCCTTACCGCACTCTGGGTTAAACCCCCAATGTTATTGAAGGCCCTGGAAGCTGGGACTCATTAGCGTTAATCTTAGCATTTCATGACAACTGGATCTAAAGTCACCAGTACAGTTTCCCTGGGCTAGGATATCTGTATCCTGCTTTAACATTTCACCGAGTTCCAAGTTTCATGGCTCCTTGAAAGTAGTTTATTGGTCAAAGCACTGAGTTCAATAGTCAAGAGATAACATTTTAACTTTATAAAACTCTGGTTTGGCTGCCTCTGGAGTATTGTATACAGTCTTGGTTGCCCCACTATAGGAAGGATGTTTGGAGAAGAGGTTTATCAGGATGTTGCCTGGTTTAGAGGGTATGTGCTACCCCAAGAGGCTGGATAAACTTCGGCTGTTTTCACCGGAGAGCCAGTGGCTGAGGGGAGATCGGCTAGAGGTTTATAAGATTATGAGAAGCATAGATAGAGTGAACAGAGAGTATCTGTTTCCCAGGGTTGAAATGTCTAATACCAGGGGGCAGACATTGAAGGTGAGAAGGGGATGTGAAGGGTAAGTTTTTTACTCAGAGTGGTGGGTGCCTGGTGTGGTGACAGAGGCAAATGCATTAGAGCCTTTTAAGAGATGTTTGGATAGGCACATGGATGTAAGGAAGATGAAGGGATATGGACACTGTGCAGGTAGGAGGAATTAGTGTCTGGGTGTTCTTGATTTGTTATTCAGCCAGTTTGGCACAACACAGTAGGCTAAATGGCTTGTTCCTGTGCTGTACAGTTCTATGAGAATGTGACTTAAAATCTTGTGTTTCTCTTTACCACGGTGTGGTTCACCATCTCAAAGGTTTGCACAAAGACCATTCATTCGTTGACCTTTGACCTATATGGTCTTCTTTCTTCCCCCCTTTTGTCACATTGGGATTTGATTGGCAACTGCCTTTAGAAGAAAAAGTGACTTCACTGCTGGCTGGGATTGTTGCTTTGCTGGGCCTCAGGGTGTGAAGATGAAATACAAGACCATAAGACATAGGAGCATAATTAGGCCATAAGGCCCACCCATCACCTGCCTCCTCCCCATGACCTTATTAAACAAGAATCTATCAACCTCCCAATGACTTGGCTTCCACAGCTGTATACAGTGGCAATGAATTCCACATATTCACCACTCTCAGGCTAAAGAAATTGCTCCATGCCTCTGTTCTAAAGCGACATCCTTGTATTCTGAGGATGTCCCCTTGTCCTAGAGTCCCAAGTCCACTCTATCTAGGCCATTCAATATTCAGTAGGTTTCATTCTTTCTGTTCTGAGGCTGTGCCCTCTGCTCCTAGATTCCCCCACTCCAGGAAACATCTTCTCCACCTCCACTCTATCTCGGCCTTTCAATAGGTTTCAATGAGATACCCACCGCCACCCCCCCCCAACACAATTCTTTTAATCTCCAGCGAGTACAGGCCTTGAGCCATCAAACACTCCTCATACATTAACCCTTTTATTCCCAGGTTCATACTCATGAATCTCCTCAGGGCCATCTCCAACGCCAGCACACCCTTCCTTAGAGTGACCACTGAATGTATATGAGAGTGTGGGCATTCGTGCATTGGGATTCAATATCAACTGCAAGATTATCACAAGATCCTCCATCAATCGTACAGAACCACTTCTTAATATAGACTATCAGAAAGCAAGGAACCCCAAACCAGGCGCCTTCCTCTCTCCTTACTGCCACTCAAGCAGCTACTCAAACAAGACCGCAGCAATGGTCACAACCTTGTGTCATCCAAAATAAAACTTCAAGATTCAAAGTAAATGTTATTATCAAAGTACATATATGTCAATGTATACAACCCTGAGATTCATTTTCCTGTGGGCATACTCAGCAAATCTATACAATAACTGTAACAGGATCAATGAAAGATCAACCAGAGTGCAGAAGACAACAAACTATGCAAATGCAAATATAAATAAATAGCAATAAATAATAAGAACATGAGATAATGAGATAAAGAGTCCTTAAAGTGAGATCATTGGTTATGGGAACATCTCAATAGGGGGAACAAGTGAGTGTAGTTGTCACTTTTTATTCAAGAGCCTGATGGTTCAGGGGTAGTAGCTATTTGAACCTGGTGATGTGAGTCCTGAAGTACTTGTACCTTCTACCTGATGGCAGCAGCGAGAAGAGAGCATGGCCTGGGTGGCGAGGATCTCTGATGATGGATGCTGCTTTTCTACAACAGCGTTTTATGAAGATGTTTCATTTATCTTAGGCCATCTGTAGCAACTAGCCATGTAACAAAGCACACTCTCAGAATTAAACCCTGAAACTATCTGACTGTCAGAATCAGGGTTACCCCTGATAAGTAACGCACCTTTAGCGTGTTGAGACATGGATGGGCAGACGGCTGAAAGAAAAATGGAGGAGAGAGCTATGGGGGAGAGGAGGGTTACATTGATCATAGGGTAAGTTAATGTCGCACAAATATGGAAGGATCTGGACTGGTCTGTGTTCTATGTTCTATAAAGATTTATTGTATAAATAAACGCTAAAGTGAATGGTTCACTTTTGCATATCCTGGGATGTAAATCTGGGGAAGCCTGGAAAGACAGGGGAATATTTGAAGACATTGGGGAAGATGAGGGCCTAAGGACACTGGGAAGTGGCTGGCAGCCAGAGAGAACTTGGTGCCTGGGAGCTCTGCAAACGTGGAAACGGTCATCAGAGGTCAAATGGGCTGAAGATATTGTAAAACGGAGCAGATACGAATGAAGAGGAGGGAAGCAAGAGAAAGAATTATGTGAATTTCTGTAGCACCTTTCAAAATGTATTACAGAGATTCTGCAGATGCTGGAAATCTTAAGCAACACACACGTGGTGCTAGTGGAACTTGTCACGTCAGGCAACATCTATGGAGGGATTTAAACAGTCACTGGTTTGAGTAGCCACAATGCCCGAAACAATGACTGTTTATTCCTCTCTATAGATGCTGA
Source organism: Mobula hypostoma (assembly GCF_963921235.1). Taxonomy (NCBI): domain Eukaryota; kingdom Metazoa; phylum Chordata; class Chondrichthyes; order Myliobatiformes; family Myliobatidae; genus Mobula; species Mobula hypostoma. Next base: position 111,454,207 of record NC_086107.1, read on the forward strand.
CAGACCTGCTGAGTTCCCCCAGAATTTTGTGTGTGTTGTTCCAGAGGGCAAGGTACTTTTGTAGTGCAGTCATTCTGCACTGCAGAATTTGCCCATCCAAATGCACATGGGAAATTCCAACAAACAGGAATGGTTAGCAGAAAAAGACACGACTTCTCAGTCAATCTCCAGGAACCTGAGCATCTCCAAATCTGTAGCTATCATGTCAGTGGCCCACTGTGGAACGGCAGCTAGGTTTCTCTTCTGATGCCTGCAAACCCGTGCAGAAAAACACACCAAACATCTGTTTTCAACTGAATTCTTATCAAATTTCAAGAATCGATGATGCAACGAGTTCCTGGAACTTGAGTGTGTTTACGTTCCTGATGGCAGGGAACATTTAACTTTTCAATTTTCCCATAAATGTCCAGGCTACCTCAGGTTCGGCCGCTAACTTTGTCCTTGTTAATTGATTCCGGGTTAGCCAATTACTTCTAGCAGTGTGTAGTGAGGAAGGATAAGGCAATAGTCAATTCAAGGTCAAAGTTCAGGTCATCGTCATTCAATCTACATATGTATACAGCTAAATGAAACAACATTCCCCTAGAGCAGGGTGCACAACACAGTACATATCACTCACACACGTAACACACGAAGTAATATTGCAACAAATAACAAGGGTGCATTCACCATACAAATTAAAAAGTAAACAAAATAACATTACTGGCGCTTCATACGTGTTGAGACAGTACCTCCTGTGTGATGGTGGGGGGTGGTGGGTTCAAAGATTGTTGGACAGATGGGAGGGACTATTGACAATGCTGAGAACCCTGCTTATGAGAAATATCTCTGACGGGTGGGAGACAGACCCCGAATGCTGTCTACTGACCTCTTTCTGGACAGACCTTGCATTAAGCAATGGTAATATCCCACCTAATTTCTGAGTAGCCGGCCGGTGGTGTAGCCACTTCTGCACGGGACTCTGGGGCAATTGGTCCCGGGTTTGAAGCTGGCCGGCTCCCTGCATGCTTTCCATCTGTGCCTGGGCTGCGCAGTCAGCTAGCAATTGGGCCCCATAAGAAATCAAGACAAACGCAAAAGAAAGCTCAGGATTACCACCCAGTGCGCCACAAGGCGTGGGAGAAACAACAACAATTTCTGCGCGCAAGTTCAAATCATCCCCGAGTCCCCGAGGAAGTGCCTTCAAGGCCAGCAAGTCCACTCACCCAGAACAGAGCATTCGGGATGTAGGAGCGGCGGGGAGGGGGCGCGAAACAGAAAATAAAATGGCTGCTGCACAAGAGGTGGTCAATTGGCCTATTGCATCTATCCAGCTCTAGGCAAACTTAATCCAGTTTAATCCAGTTTAATCCAGTCCCTGAACCTCTCCTCACACTGTCAAAGTCAAAATCAAAATCAAAGTACATATGTCACCATATACCACCCTGAGATTTGTTTTCCTGCAGGCATTCACAATAACATTTACAAAAGCTATACATAAAAGTCCAAAGTTCAAAGTAAATAAGGTAATAAGTAACTTTATCATCAGAGTACATATTGTGTCACCATATACAACCCTGAGATTCATTTTTCTGTGGGCATACTCAGCAAATTTAGAGAATAGAAACTGTAAACAGGATCAATGAACGATCAACCGGAGTGCAGAAGACAACAAACTGTACAAATGTAAATATAATTAAATAGCAATAAATAACAAGAATATTAAATAATGAGATAATGAGTCCTTAAAGTGAGATCATCGGTTGTAGGAAACATCTCAATGATGGGCAAAAACTGACAACCAGTGCAAGTAATAATATATTAATAAATGAATGCAGAAATGCATGAATTAATTAATATACAGACAGTAGATAAATAAATAACCAATTAATACTGAGAACATGAGTTGTAGAGTTCTAGAAAGTGAGTCTGTAAGTTGAGGGGCCAACTCATTGTTGAGGTGAGTGAAGTTATCCTCACAGATTCAGGGTCCTGGTATGTATGGGATCTAAGGCTCCTGTACGCCGAGCAAGTTCCTTCCCCTCAGATACTGACCCAGCCACCTTCCATATGCTACATCTGAATTGGCTGCCACTCTTTCCTACCCCAAGAGCACATTCCGGATCCCAAGTGCTCACTGTGCAAGTAGAGATAGTGACCAGAGAAACCACAAAGACTTGTAACGTGATCATACTAAAGCATTACACACTCCACTTATGGTCAATTGGATTTCAACACTGGTGAAAAATTGGTCCTGTATTACTTTACATTCTTATTCCAATGAAGTCATTGCAACGTTGCACAAATGTCCACTATTGTATCATCAAGGTACATTCAATTTCTTTTAAATTTTAAGAGGTCCTGTTCTCATACTGCAAGAGTTAATCATTCTGCACAAAATGCTGATGAATTATATCATCAGTACATTCAGTTTGCTGCTCCATTCCCTGAGTATTTCCAGAAATGAATCCTTGCCTCCCCCAATTTTCTACAGCTGTGTAAGGGGTACTCTACTTGCAAATAAAAAGTAATTTTTATACAGCATTCACCTTGGTCTTTAGTTGGACAGAAATAATTGATAGGGACTTGACCGTAAGACATAAGAGCAGAATTAGTTCCATCAAGTCTGCTTCACCGTTTCCCCATGGCTGATTTATTATTCCTCTCAACGCCATTCTCCTGCCTTTTCCCTGTAATCTTTGACAACCTTACACTGCTTTAAGTATACCCAGTGACTTGCTCTTTGCAATCACCTGTGACAACGGAGTTCACAGATTCACCACCCTTTGGCTAAAGAAATTCCTCCTCACCTCCGTTCTAAAGGGGTGTCCTTGTATTCTGAGGTTGTTCTAGATACTTTTTCCACAGTTCAAAGCTCAAAGTATGTATACATGATACAACCTTGAGGTTTGACTCCATGCGGGAAGCCATAAAAAAACAAAGAAACCCAAAACAACCCGTAAAGACTGTCAAACACCCAATGTGCAGTGAGAAAATGAAACAAATCGTGCAAACAATAAAAGCAAGCAAATAGCATTCGGAACAAAAGTGAGTCCACGGACACACAGGTCAGAGCAGACCACAGCCTCAGCCTCAGTTCAGTGCAGAGCCGAGTAAAAGTTGCAGAGCAGCAAGCTGAACTGACCCGAACCTCACCCCTCATCCCAACACTCTACCTTTTCAATCCATCTGGCCCGGCGTTTAAATTACCCCAAACCTCCGCAAGTATTGATACATTTACAGGACCCGAAACAAAAACTGACACCCATGCAGGATCTGACCCACTCCTAGAACTTGGGCGGGGGGGGGGAGGCGCGTGGGAGGAGTTACTTACACATTGTTGGTACACTCTTGTAAACACTGATCCACTCCCGGGAATGCCCACGTAAATACTGGCAACACTCCTACGACTGTCTCATGTGAACACTGACACACTCCAGGGGTTACCCCATTGCTCTCCAGGGACACCCCCAACAACAGTCGCCAGCAACTAAATACTGACCCACTCTTGGGGTCGCCCCTTAAACACCACTGCAACCGGAGTCCCCGTTTAAATGTGACCCACTAACAGGATCGCTCATGCAAATATTGACACACTGCCTGGACTCCCTGTAAATACTGACCTACTTTTGAGGTTGCAGCATGTAAGCACTGTTAAAACCAGAGCCCCTATGTAAATATGACTCACTGCCAAGATCTTCATGTAAATAATGGCCCATTCCCTGGACCCCTTGTAACTACTCTCACACTCCTTGGACCAACTCCACCATGGACGAACCCAAGCCTGGCTGTGAAGGGAGGAGGGTTAGGCATGGGGGCTAGCAACCCCATCATTTAAAAACCCAGAGCTACAGAAACACCAACAGATCCAAAGCCCTCATCCCCTGGAGAGGAAGGATCTTCGAAGATGGGCTACACCTGAGGACAACCTGAAAGACTGGTGCAGGTCTCTGGCAAGCTGCTGTCAGCAGCCCTTACCCCAGTAGGGGTGATGGACTTAAGCAAGCCTTGACCTACCTGTAAATACTGACACATTCCCAGAACCCCTCCAAGTAAATACTGTCCCAAGCAAAAGCGTAGTCAACAATGTAATTGGATTGTGGAATTGGATGTAATAAACTGGACTGGAAGTTGTCTATTGAACAAAAGCAAAGAGAAGGATGAAATGGATTTTACACAGGAAGGAAGGCTGTGACTGGTGTGGCACTGCATCACTATATAGGTGGAGGCGCCATGCACCTATTCCTCTCCTTGAAGACAAGAGATTCTGCAGATGCTGGAAATCCAGAGTAACACACACAAAATGCCGGAGGAACTCAGTAGGTCAGGCAGCATCTATGGAGGTGAATAAACAGTCGACGATGAAGGGTCTCAGATCCAAACATCCACTTTTCATACCTCTCCACAGATGCTGCCTGACCTGCCGCATTCATCCAGCATTTTGTTTGTGTTGCTCCGGATCTCCAGCAGTGGCAGAAACTCTTGTGAATTCTTCCAAGTTTAATTGCGGATGTGAGAGAGGAGGGGGGTATAAAGGGGTCTGGAGAAGCCTGCTGAGTGGGTAAGGACATGGCAGGTGAAGTATAATGCAGAAAAATGTGAGGAGGTTATCCAAACCCAGATGTATGGAGCAGAAGGGCAGAATATTTGTGAAATGGTGAAAGGCACTGATGTGTAAGGGGATCTGACCTATAGATGCAACCATACACAAAAAATTTCAAATTGGTAGCTGAGGCCACCTTCAGGGTAGAGGAGCAACACCTTATAGCCTGTCTGGGTAGCTTGCAACCTGATGGTATGCATATCGATTTCTCTTCCAGTAAACAAGTTCACTCCCAGTCTAACTTTTACCTCCTCTCACCTGCCTATCACTTTCCCCCGGGTCCCCTCCTCCTTCCCTTTCTCCCACGGTCCACTCTCCTCTCCTATCAGATTCCTTCTTCTCCAGCCCTTGACGTTCCCCACCCACCTGGCTTCACCCATCACCTTCCAGCTAGCCTTGTTCCTCTTCCCCCCACCCTTTTCTGTTGGTATCTTCCTCCTCCCTTTCCAGACCTGAAGAAGGGCCCCGGCCTGAAACGTCAACTGTGTTTTTTTTTCATTTCCATAGATGCTGCCTGGCCTGCTGAGTTCCTCCAGCACTTTTTGTGTGTTGCTCTGGATTTCCAGCATCTGCAGAATTGTTCATGTTTATGAAATTGGTAGTGTGGATGATAGTTATAGGGTGCTGGTAAGATGAGCAGACTGATGGCAGATGAAGTTTAATCCTTTACTTATTTATCTATCTTTCTATTTACTGATTTAGATGCAGCACAATAACTGTCCAACGAGCCCACACTGCCCAATTACACCTATGCCACCAATTAACCTACTAGCCTGCGTGTCTTTGGCATGCCGGAGGAGACCAGAGCACCCGGAGGAAATCACTGCGGCCAAGTGCACGGGCTTTGGAAGAACAAGTGGGGATAGGACAAACTCAATAAATGAGAGGGCCCAAGGCAACACCAAGGAACATGGGGACCTGAGTGTACGAGTCTTAGGTAGCAGCACAGCTACATAAGGTGATGGAGAGAGCCTCTGCCATAAGTTCCTTCATTGGCTAAAGCATAAACTATTAGAAGCTGAACGGTTATAAACATTGGTTAGGCTACATCTGCTGCACTCTGCGCCACTCTAGTAGACACATTAATGGAAGGACTTAATTGCTCTGTGCTAGTGTGCTGCCTGGGATGGAATATTTAACTCATGAACATAGAACAGCACAGGCCCTTCGGCCCACAATGTTGTGCTGACCGTTTAAACTACTCTAACCCTACCCCTCCTCTATTTTAATATCATCCATATGCCTAAGAGTCTCTTAAATGCCCCTGTTGTACCTGCTTCTGCCACCACCCCTGGCAGGGCGTTCCACACACCCACCACTCTGTGTGAAGAACCTGCCTCTGACATCCCTGTTTACTCTTCCAATCACCTTGAAATTATGCCCCCTGGTATTAGCCACTTCCACCCCTGGGAAATAGTCTCTGGCCGTCCACCCGATCCATGCCTCTTATCACTCTGTACGTTTCCGCCAGGTTGGGCTGTGTCGGAGTAGAGGAAGCCAGGAGGGACGTGACAGAACGGTGTGAATCCTGGGCAGGGTGGCTCCACGCAGGGAGGAGACCTCCTGCAGTGAAAAGGCCTCAAAGTTCAGAGTAAATTTATTATCGAAGTACACCATATACAACCCCGAGGTTCATTTTCTTGTGGGCATCCACAGTAACTACAAGAAACACGACACAATCAGTAAAAGACCGCTACTACCAGCAGGACGAAACAACCAATGCGCAAAAAAAAACAAACTGCAAATACAAAAGGAAGAGAGAAAAGAAATAATAGTAAAATAATAGACAAATAAATAAATAAATAAGCAATAAATATCGAGAACATGGGATGAAGAGTTCGCGAAAGCGAGTCCGTGGATTGTGGGCACAGTCCAGTGATGAAGCGAGTGAAGTTGGTTCAGGAGCCTGATGGTTGAGGGGTAATAACTATTCCTGTACCTGGTGGTGCGGGTCGTGTACCTTTTTTTTCGGGAGCGTTGGGCACAGTTTTAGTCTCCTAACCTAGGAAAGAATACATTGGCGGGCGTGCAGCGATGATTCGCCAAACCTATGCCTGTTATAGCGGGTCTGCCGCGGGGAGAGAGGTCGAGCAGACGGGGGACTGCATTCTCTCGGGTTTAGAAGAAGAAGAGGGGTTTTCATCTGAACATAACGGGCTCTTAAAAGGGTGGATGTGGCAAAAAGTCCAAGTCCGAGGAGCACGATTTGAGAATGGGGGGGGGGGGTTCAGTCCACTCAGGGTTACGCTGGGGGCAACAAGTCTTCAGAGGGCAAGAGACCTTTGGAATTCTCCACTCGGGACAGTTGTGCTCGTTTAAAACGGCGATCAAAAATAAATATTGAGCAATCGGTGGAATGCGGGCAACGCGCAAAAATGGAGGGGCTCAGCGGATCGGAGGGTAGAAGAGTCGACGTTTTGGGTCGAGACACTTCACCGGGACTGGATAGAAAACGGGGAGACCGCTAATATGAAAAGAGGGTAGTGTTGGAATAATGGCACTGTGGTGGATTAACTATGATGTTGAACGATGGAGGAGGCTTGACAGGACTGGATAACCCCCTCCTGCTCACCATTTTCTGTACGCTGAGACTATCCCGGGACCCCCAGTGTGAACGCCGAGCCGTTCCCCACACTACCTCCTCCTCCCCGCACACCGGCGATTTTTTTCCTGCGGGGAATCCGCGCTGCCCGGGACCCAGGTCACCGGCCACTGCGTCCCAAAGGAGCCGCCAAGAGAGATCGGCACATTCCTCGCCCCGACCCCGGCAGAAAACTGGGATGCTTCACCCAAGAGTCGATCTGTCGCCATGGAACCCGCCACAGCTACCCGACTCAGGAGCCCATCATGACCGAGAGCAAGTCCTTCAAGTTGTTTATTTTGCGAAAGAAGCGCACTCGTGGTCGCAACGTTAGCCCGCTCCGTGTGCAACACTGCGTTAGTCCTTTCACGGATTTGCATTAATTTTTGATGCTGAAAATTAAACTGCAGGTTTTCCCTAAATATTTATCCGATGCTAAGCGTCATTCCCTAGAATACAAGCAACGGTGCACAAAGACAGTTTTCCTTGTTTTTTAGACATTTACTTACCCCGATTATGCAGTCATATTTCCTTCGCAGTGCTGTCCGGTTTATAAGAGCCACGATAATTTAACACACACACACACACACACACACACACACACACACAAAGCCCGTCCACTATCCCGCTCAGCCGGCAGATGCTTCAACTCCGGGTAGCGGGGGGGTCGTTCGGGTGCTGGAAAATCGGCACACTGTCCCACGGGGGCAAGCGAGTCGGGCAATGGGGTGACGACGGGGTTTCCTGGCGGAGCATTGCCCCCCCACTCACCCCCACCCCCGTGTGTGTGTGTGCGTGTGTGTGTGTGTGTGTGTGGGTCCGACCTGCCGGTGCTGCGGGCCCCGAGGACGGCTGGGCCGAACGTGGTGGGCGCTCTCCACCTCTCACTCCGGCCAACTTTTGTCAGCTTGGCGAGTCGTTTGAAGCGCCGCCCTCCTCCCTCTCTCTCTCCCCATTTCACAGAAACTCCGCCACGCGCAGTCTTTCCAAGAAATTCAACCTGGGTTTCACTTTCGTACACGTCACTCGCTTGAGCTTTTTTTTTAACAGCAAGATAGCTCTTAAACCCACGGGCAGTTCCTACGTCCGTCTCAGTTTACAGATTATCGGCTCTCCGAGCAGCGATAATGCTGGACCGCGCTGAGCGGGGGTCGAGGCAAAGAGTGCAGGGGCAGTGGCAAAAGAAGATACGAGAGCTTTATTTAGGGCACAGAGAGAGATTTAATGTGCACAAGCCTGAGGTATTTTGTTTTGCAAGAAACCATTTCTATAAACTGGCGGGACGAAATGTTGAGTCTTTTTTGGTGTTACACTAATTAGTAAATTTTTAAAATATTGTCACATGTACCGAGGTACAGTGAAAATCTTTGTCAAAATCAAAGTCGAGCTTATTGTCATATACACCAGTACTGTAAGCACGTGTGCAATTAAGAAGTAACACAGACGCTATTATTTATTTATTCTTAAAATACAGCGTGGCCGCGCAGCCCAGCAATCCCCCAATTTAACCCTAGTCTAACCACAGGACAATTTACAATGACCGATTAACCTAGCAACCGGTAGGTCTTTGGACTGTAGGAGGAAATCGGAGCACCCGGAGGTATGCAGTCACGGGGAGAATGTACAAACTCCTTATTGGCAACCTCAGGAAATGAACCCAGGTCGCTGGTACTGTACTGTAAATAGCGGCTCTAACCGTTACGCTAGCGTGCCGCCGAAAACACAGCAGGTCAAGGCAGCATCCATCTATGGAAATGATTAAAGTCGATGTTTTGGGCTGGGACCTTTCATCGGGACTACCTCACCCAACCACACACCTTTGTCCTCACCTGGTTTCACCCATGATCTGTCTGCTTGTATTCCCTCCCCTCCCCTCCCCTCCCCTCCCGCACCTTCTTATTCAGCTTTCTGTCCCCCTCCTTTCCAGACCTGATGAAGGGTCTTGGCCTGAAACATTGACTGTTTACTCCCCTCCATTGACGCTGCCTGACCTCCAGCATTTTGTGTGTGTTGCTCTGCATTTCCAGCATCTGCAGAATCTCTTGTGATCATAACTTGGGGCAATTAAAAACTTATTTTAACATGCCATCCATACAGATTATTTGATCGGATTGGAGAACTGAGGTCGTGCAAGGGGAAAAAAAAGCAGAATGGAGAATGCAGTGTCATAGTTACAGAGGAAGTGCAGTGCAGGCAGATAAGGAGGTTCAAAGTTATAATGACGTCAAGGGTCCATCTTATTGTACTAGGGGACCATTCAATAGTCTTACAGTATCCAGATAAAATTATTCTTAAGACAAAGTTGAAGGCAAATGTTTCAAAAGGTAATTGGTTAATTGTAAAATGCCGCTTACAAGGGCACTGGGAGGATTCAGTAGACTTGGGGTCAAAGGAACAACACACATACAATGGGCCGAATAACCTCTGTGTCTATCATTCTACAATCCCATAAATCATAACCTTGACAAACTTCACTCAACTCATCTCTGAACTGATCCCACAGCCTGTACGGCAAACAAGAGAAAATCTGCAGATGCTGGAAATCCAAGCAACGCGCGCAAAACGTGTGTTGTCACAAGCTACTCTCTCACTTTCAAGGAATCTGTAACTCATGTTAAAAAAAAACAAGGATGTAATGTCGAAGCTTGATAGAGCAGTGGAGAGGCCTCACTTGGAGTAAGGAGATTCATGTAAATGATTCCAGGATTGAAAGGCTTGTCATATGAGAAGCCTTTGATGGCTCTGGGCCTCTACTGACTGGAGTTCAGAAGAATGAAGGGGGACCTCACTGAATGTTGAAAGGCCTAGATAGAGTGGATGTCACGAGAATGTTTCCTATGATGGGGGAATCTAAGACCAGGAGGACCCATTCTCAGAATTCAGCGACATCCACTTAGAATAGAGATGAGGAGGAATTTCTTTAGCCAGAGAGTGGTGAATCTGTGGAATTCGTGGCCATAGGCAGCTGTGGAGGCCAAGTTATTAGGTATATTTAAGGCAGAGATTCATAGATTCTGGATTAGTCAGGGGTCCCCAACCTTTTTTGCACCGCGGACCGGTTTAATATTGACAATATTCTTGCGGTCCGGCCAAGCCGGGGGGGGGTGGCGGGGTGGGTGGTGTTAATACGACCAGAATACAGGTGATAGGTCAACAATGGAGGGTTATGGGCTGAGTGCAGGTTGGTGGGACTAGGTGTGAGTAAGAGTTCGGCACGGACTAGAAGGGCCGAGATGGCCTGTTTCCATGCTGTAATTGTTATATGGTTATATAAGTCACTTATAAGTGGCTAATACACTCAATTTCATTTCTAAAGGGGTTTATCTAGCGAATTTAATATTAAACACACAGCGCATATTTTCCTCGCATGAATAAAGTGATAAGTCAATTATAACAGTGGTCCCAAACCTCCGGGCCGCGAAGAATGCAGCGGTAGCCAGAACGCACCCAGCACATCTTTAAGAAAAAAGCCAAAAAAAACAAGTTAATTGATTAGGTGCTGCCCGGCACGTAAGTGCCGGCCCGGATCAGAGGCAATGCAATCGGCAATCGCCTCTGATCTGACCCGACATTTACGTGCTGGGTAGCACTCAATTAATTAGCTTGTTTACTTCTGCTTTTTCCTTAAAGATGTGCTGGGTGCATCCCGGCTACTGCTGTACCGCTGCCTTCTTCATGGCCCGGAGGCTGGGGACCACTGAATTATAAGTCACTTATAAGTCAATAGCATCATAAAATTTTAAGTGACGTTTGGATATTAAACACACAGCGCATTTTTTCCTCGTATGAACATATAAAATCATTGCAACACACCAATATCGCTGAATCAGTGGGAACCCTGGGCTTGTTTTCCTGCAACAATACGGTCCCATCGAGGGGTGATGGGAGACAGCGATACTCCAAGGGGTTTCTTTATGTCCAGCCTGTTCAGCAATTTAGTTTTCATTGCATTCATGCAAAAAACTCTGCTTCGCAGCGATATGATGTTGGAAATGGAAGCAACGTTTTCAGTGCTTTCATGGCTATCTCAGGATACTTAGCCTTGACTTTGATCCAGAATGCCGGCAGAGATGTTATGTCAAACATACTTTTCAGCCCACCATCATTTTCAAGCTCGAGGAGTTGATCTTTTCCCCGCGCTGACATGGAAGATTCACCGGAAACATTCGCAAATGGGTCACGGACCCACTCCTTTGCGCGTCTTGGGTCACTGATGAACTCGCGTGCGTTCAAGTTCAACGGTGGGCGTGACAGAGAATGAGGAAAGGTGCAGCTGACTCATATCGTTTCATATCGCCAAATCATATTGTTTCCTCGCGGCCCGGTGGTTGGGGACCGCTGTGTTAAGGGACATGGGGCGGGGGGGGAGGAGGCAGAAGACTGGGGCTGAGAGGGAAATGGATCAGCCATGATGAAATGGCAGAGCAGACTCGATGGGCCAAATGGGCTAAATTTGTTCCTTTATCTTATGGTCTTATGTTTTCAGTATTATTTATTTATGTATATAATTATTATTGTTATTGTACTTGCATAATTTGTCTTCTTTGACACATTGGTTGATGGTCAGTCTTTGAGATTTTCACTGATTCTGTTGTATATTTTTGTTCTACTGAGTTTATACATACTTTGATAACAAATTTGCTTTGAAACTTTGAATGTTTTTGAACTTTGTGGTTTCTTAGCCTTTATCTGAGTTGACGCTACAGAGCTCTGTACAGTTTAAGGTCTTTGCTGAAGCTCCGTAGAACCATTGCTTCAATAAAGTCTTGGCAAACCTTTACTGAGTATTTCACTGTGCCCTAGTATGTGGCAATATTAAACCAATATTTGCCACCACTCTGATGTGCTGTTCAGAAGGCAGGGCAGAATCACAATCAGGTTTAATATCACCGGCATATGTCATGAAATTTGTTGTTTTGCAGCAGTAATACATTGCAATTCATAATAATAAAAAACTATAAATTACAGTAAGAAATAAATCAATATCTATATTTATCTACTATCTTTTAGATTATGAGGACACTCAGTCCTCTTCTATTGTCATTTAGAAATGCATACATGTATTAAGAAATGATATCAGGTTTCTCCGGAGTGATATCACAGAAGACAAGAGAGACCAAAGACTAACACTGACAGAACCACATAATTCTAACATATAGTTACAGCAGTGCAAAGCAATACCATAATTTGATAAAGAACAGATCATAAGCACAGTAAAAAAAAAGTCTCAAAGTCCCGAGTTGATCAACTCCCGAGTCCCCGACAGCAGGCGGCAAAAGGGACAAACTCCCTGCCATAAACCTCCAGGCACCGTCAACTTGCCGATGCCTTGGAAGCAGCCGACCACAGCCGACCCTGAGTCCATCCGTCCGAAAACTCTGAGCTTCCGACCAGCCTCTCCGATACAGCCTCCCGAGCGCCATCCTCTTCCGAGCGTCTTCGACCTCGCCCCGGCCGCTGAAACATACAAAGCCGAGGATTTCGGGGCCTTCAGCTCCGGAGATTCCGGTTACCACACAGTAGCGGTTACACACAGCGAAGCGGGCATTTCAGAAGTTTTCCAGATGTTCCGCTGTGCTCTCATGTCTGTCTCCATCAAATCAGGATTGTGCACAGCCCCCTATTTGACAGATAACAGATATTCATCACCGAAGTGGCCACGTGCGCTGTCGTCGCGCCACCATCTTCAACCCCCTCCTGGGAGGAATTTAGATGTATAATTAAGTTCAGTGTAAAATCAGAGAAAAAATTAGTGAGGTAGTGTTCATGGGTTCATTGTCCGTTCAGAAATCTAATGACAGAGGGGAAGAAGCTGTTCCTGAATCATTGAGTGTGTGTCTTCAGGCTCCTGTACCTCCTCCCTGATGGTAGCAATGAGAAGAGGGCATGTCCTGGGTGACGGGGATCCTTAATGATGGATGCCGCCTTTTTGAGGCATGAGGCTGCAGTAACGTTTGCCAGATGGATGCAGATGAAACAGTTTATGGTTGGGCTGACTGGTGTCCCTGATCATCTACCAGGCCTTCTTTCTGAAGCTCATTTCAGTCCTGTGCGGTGGCCAGCGAGTTAGAACGGTACATCTGCAGAAATTTGCAAGTGTCTTTGGTGACAACCCATTTCTCCTCAAACTCCGAATGAGTTTGGGGTTCCCTGGGATGTGAGAGAAAGGTGTGAGTCTATAAATATGACCAGAATTCTGACTATGGAACAGCACATAAAATGTTGCAATATCTCAAGAAGAGCAGTATTTCCTCTGGAAGTGCCCCTTGGAGTCCACATCTACTCTATGATGACCAGAGGTCTGACCATGAGACAGTTTCTGTTGTTACTAATTCAGCACAGCAAACAGAACAATGCTGTATTTCTTTCTATTTGACCCTCTAACAGTGTCACTCGCTCTCAGTGCTGCCCCTCTCACAGTGCAGTGCCCCTCAAAGCTACCTCTCAGAAGTGAGGCACTCCCTCAGTACTGTTCCTCCCATAGTGAGACACTCCCTCAGCACTGTCCCTCTGACAGTGAGCCACTCCCTCAGTACTGCCCCTCTGACAGTGTGACACTCCCTCAGTACCGTCCCTCTGGCAGTGTGACACTCCCTTAGTACTGTCCCTCCCATAGTGAGACGCTCCCTCAGTACCGTCCCTCTGGCAATGTGACACTCCCTCAGTACTGTCCCTCTGACAGTGAGGTACTCCCTCAGTACTGTCCCTCTGACAGTGTGACACTCCCTTAGTACTGTCCCTCTGTCAGTGAGACACTCCCTCAGTACAGTCCCTCTGACAGTGAGACGCTCCCTCTGACAGTGAGACACTCCCTCAGTACTGTCCCTCTGACAGTGTGACACTCCCTCAGTACTGTCCCTCTGACAGTGAGACACTCCCTCAGTACCGTCCCTCTGGCAGTGAGACACTCCCTCAGTACTCTCCCTCTGAGAGTGAGATGCTCCCTCAGTACTGTGTCTCTAACAGTGCAACACTCCCTCGGCACTGTCCCTCTGACAGTGAAGCACTCCCTCAGTACTGTCCCTTTGTCAGTGTGACACTCCCTCAGTACTGTCCCTCTGGCAGTGGGACACTCCCTCAGTACTGTCCCTCTGACAGTGAAGCACTCCCTCAGTACTGTCCCTTTGTCAGTGTGAAACTCCCTCAGTACTGTCCCTCTGACAGTGAAGCACTCCCTCAGTACTGTCCCTTTGTCAGTGTGACACTCCCTCAGTACTGTCCCTCTGACAGTGAAGCACTCCCTCAGTACTGTCCCTTTGTCAGTGTGACACTTCCTCAGTACTGTACCTCTGACAGTGAGGTACTCCCTCAGTATCATCGCTCTGTGAGGCACTCCCTCCATACTGTCCCTCCCATAGTGAGACACTCCCTCACTACTGTCCCTCTGACAGTGAAGCACTCCCTCAATACTGTCCCTTTGTCAGTGTGACACTCCCTCAGTACTGTCCCTGTGACAGTGAGACACTCCCTCAGTACTGTCCCTCCCATAGTGAGACACTCCCTCAGTACTGTCCCTCTGGCAGTGAGGCACTCCCTCCGTACTGTCCCTCCCATCGTTTTACACTCCCTCAGTACTGTCCCTCTGACAGTGAAGCACTCCCTCAGTACTGTCCCTTTGTCAGTGTGACACTCCCTCAGTACTGTCCCTCTGACAGTGAAGCACTCCCTCAGTACTGTCCCTCTGACAGTGAGACACTCCCTCAGTGCTGTCCCTCCGAAAGTGTGACACTCCCTCAGTACTGTCCCTCTGACAGTGAGACACTCCCTCAGTACTGTCCCTCTGACAGTGAGACACTCCCTCAGTGCTGTCCCTCCGAAAGTGTGACACTCCCTCAGTACTGTCCCTCTGACAGTGAGACACTCCCTCAGTACCGTCGCTCTGTGAGGCACTTTCTCCGTACTGTCCCTCCCATCGTGAGACACTCCCTCAGTACTGTCCCTCCGACAGTGTGACACACCCTCAGTACTGTCCCTCTGACAGTGAGACACTCCCTCAGTACTGTCCCTCTGACAGTGAGACACTCCCCCAGCACCATCCCTCTGACAGTGTGAAAACACCCTCACTACTGTCCCTCTGACAGTGTGAGATTCCCTCAGTACTGTCCCTCTGACAGTGAGACACTCCCTCAGTACTCTCCATCTGACAGTGAGACACTCCCTCAGTACCGTCCCTCTGACAGTGGGACACTCCCTCAGTACTCTCCCTCTGACAGTGAGATGCTCCCTCAGTACTGTCCCTTTAACAGTGCAACACTCCCTCGGCACTGTCCCTCTGTCAGTGGGACACCCCATCAGTACTGTCCCTCTGACAGTGTGACACTCCCTCAGTACCATCCCTCTGACAGGGAGACATCCCTCAGTACAGTCCCTCTGACAGTGAAGCACTCCCTCAATACTGTCCCTTTGTCAGTGTGAAACTCCCTCAGTACTGTCCCTCTGGCAGTGAGACACTCCCTCAGTACTGTCCCTCTGACAGTGAAACACTCCCTCAGTACTGTCCCTTTGTCAGTGTGACACTCCCTCAGTACTGTCCCTCTGACAGTGAAGCACTCCCTCAGTACTGTCCCTTTGTCAGTGTGACACTCCCTCAGTACTGTCCCTCTGGAAGTGAGACACTCCCTCTGTACTGTCCCTCTGACAGTGTGACACTCCCTTAGTACTGTCCCTCTGACAGTGAGACACTCCCTCAGTACCGTCCCTCTGGCAGTGTGACACTCCCTCAGTACTGTCCCTCTGACAGTGAGGTACTCCCTCAGTACTGTCCCTCTGACAGTGTGACACTCCCTTAGTACTGTCCCTCTGACAGTGAGACACTCCCTCAGTACTGTCCCTCTGACAGTGAGACGCTCCCTCTGACAGTGAGATACTCCCTCAGTACTGTCACTCTGACAGTGTGACACTCCCTCAGTACTGTCCCTCTGACAGTGAGACACTCCCTCAGTACTCTCCCTCTGACAGTGAGACACTCCCTCAGTACCGTCCCTCTGGCAGTGAGACACTCCCTCAGTACTCTCCCTCTGACAGTGAGATGCTCCCTCAGTACTGTCCCTCTAACAGTGCAACACTCCCTCGGCACTGTCCCTCTGACAGTGGGACACCCCATCACTACCGTCCCTCTGACAGTGAAGCACTCCCTCAGTACTGTCCCTTTGTCAGTGTGACACTCCCTCAGTACTGTCCCTCTGACAGTGAAGCACTCCCTCAGTACTGTCCCTTTGTCAGTGTGAAACTCCCTCAGTACTGTCCCTCTGACAGTGAAGCACTCCCTCAGTACTGTCCCTTTGTCAGTGTGACACTCCCTCAGTACTGTCCCTCTGACGGTGAAGCACTCCCTCAGTACTGTCCCTCTGACACTGAGGCACTCCCTCAGTACTGTCCCTCTGACAGTGTGACACTCCCTCAGTACTGTCCCTCTGACAGTGAGACACTCCCTCAGTACTGTCCCTCTGACAATGAAGAACTCCCTCAGTACTGTCCCTCTGGCAGTGAGACACTCCCTCAGTACTGTCCCTACCATAGTGAGACACTCCCTCAGTACCGTCCCTCTGACAGTGAAGCACTCCCTCAGTACTGTCCCTTTGTCAGTGTGACACTCCCTCAGTACTGTCCCTCTGGCAGTGAGGCACTCCCTCCGTACTGTCCCTCCCATAGTGAGACACTCCCTCAGTACTGTCCCTCTGACAGTGAATCACTCCCTCAGTACTGTCCCTTTGTCAGTGTGACACTCCCTCAGTACTGTCCCTCTGACAGTGAAGCACTCCCTCAGTACTGTCCCTTTGTCAGTGTGACACTCCCTCAGTACTGTCCCTCTGACAGTGAGGTATTCCCTCAGTATCGTTGCTCTGTGAGGCACTCCCTCCATACTGTCCCTCCCATAGTGAGACACTCCCTCACTACTGTCCCTCTGACAGTGAAGCACTCCCTCAATACTGTCCCTTTGTCAGTGTGACACTCCCTCAGTACTGTCCCTCTGACAGTGAGACACTCCCTCAGTACTGTCCCTCCCATAGTGAGACACTCCCTCAGTACTGTCCCTCTGGCAGTGAGGCACTCCCTCCGTACTGTCCCTCCCATCGTGTTACACTCTCTCAGTACTGTCCCTCTGACAGTGAAGCACTCCCTCAGTACTGTCCCTTTGTCAGTGTGACACTCCCTCAGTACTGTCCCTCTGACAGTGAAGCACTCCCTCAGTACTGTCCCTCTGACAGTGAGACACTCCCTCAGTGCTGTCCCTCCGACAGTGTGACACTCCCTCAGTACAGTCCCTCTGACAGTGAGACACTCCCTCAGTACCGTCGCTCTGTGAGGCACTCCCTCCGTACTGTCCCTCCCATCGTGAGACACTCCCTCAGTACTGTCCCTCCGACAGTGTGACACACCCTCAGTACTGTCCCTCTGACAGTGAGACACTCCCTCAGTACTGTCCCTCTGACAGTGAGACACTCCCCCAGCACCATCCCTCTGACAGTGTGAAAACACCCTCAGTACTGTCCCTCTGACAGTGAGACGCTCCCTCTGACAGTGAGACACTCCCTCAGTACTGTCCCTCTGACAGTGTGAGATTCCCTCAGTACTGTCCCTCTGACAGTGAGACACTCCCTCAGTACTCTCCATCTGACAGTGAGACACTCCCTCAGTACCGTCCCTCTGACAGTGAGACACTCCCTCAGTACTCTCCCTCTGACAGTGAGATGCTCCCTCAGTACTGTCCCTCTAACAGTGCAACACTCCCTCGGCACTGTCCCTCTGTCAGTGGGACACCCCATCAGTACTGTCCCTCTGACAGTGTGACACTCCCTCAGTACCATCCCTCTGACAGGGAGACATCCCTCAGTACCGTCCCTCTGACAGTGAAGCACTCCCTCAATACTGTCCCTTTGTCAGTGTGAAACTCCCTCAGTACTGTCCCTTTGTCAGTGTGACACTCCCTCAGTACTGTCCTTCTGACAGTGAAGCACTCCCTCAGTACTGTCCCTTTGTCAGTGTGACACTCCCTCAGTACTGTCCCTCTGGCAGTGAGACACTCCCTCTGTACTGTCCCTCTGACAGTGAGACACTCCCTCAGTACCGTCCCTCTGGCAGTGTGACACTCCCTCAGTACTGTCCCTCTGACAGTGAGGTACTCCCTCAGTACTGTCCCTCTGACAGTGTGACACTCCCTTAGTACTGTCCCTCTGACAGTGAGACACTCCCTCAGTACTGTCCCTCTGACAGTGAGACGCTCCCTCTGACAGTGAGATACTCCCTCAGTACTGTCCCTCTGACAGTGTGACACTCCCTCAGTACTGTCCCTCTGACAGTGAGACACTCCCTCAGTACTCTCCCTCTGACAGTGAGACACTCCCTCAGTACCGTCCCTCTGGCAGTGAGACACTCCCTCAGTACTCTCCCTCTGACAGTGAGATGCTCCCTCAGTACTGTCCCTCTAACAATGCAACACACCCTCGGCACTGTCCCTCTGACAGTGGGACACCCCATCAGTACCGTCCCTCTGACAGTGAAGCACTCCCTCAGTACTGTCCCTCTGTCAGTGGGACACCCCATCAGTACTGTCCCTCTGACAGTGTGACACTCCCTCAGTACCATCCCTCTGACGGGAGACATCCCTCAGTACCGTCCCTCTGACAGTGAAGCACTCCCTCAATACTGTCCCTTTGTCAGTGTGAAACTCCCTCAGTACTGTCCCTTTGTCAGTGTGACACTCCCTCAGTACTGTCGCTCTGACAGTGAAGCACTCCCTCAGTACTGTCCCTTTGTCAGTGTGACACTCCCTCTGTACTGTCCCTCTGACAGTGAGACACTCCCTCAGTACCGTCCCTCTGGCAGTGTGACACTCCCTCAGTACTGTCCCTCTGACAGTGAGGTACTCCCTCAGTACTGTCCCTCTGACAGTGTGACACTCCCTTAGTACTGTCGCTCTGACAGTGAGACACTCCCTCAGTACTGTCCCTCTGACAGTGAGACGCTCCCTCTGACAGTGAGATACTCCCTCAGTACTGTCCCTCTGACAGTGTGACACTCCCTCAGTACTGTCCCTCTGACAGTGAGACACTCCCTCAGTACCGTCCCTCTGACAGTGGGACACCCCATCAGTACTGTCCCTCTGACAGTGTGACACTCCCTCAGTACTGTCCCTCTGACAGTGAGACACTCCCTCAGTACCGTCCCTCTGACAGTGGGACACCCCATCAGTACTGTCCCTCTGACAGTGTGACACTCCCTCAGTACCATCCCTCTGACAGGGAGACATCCCTCAGTACCGTCCCTCTGACAGTGAAGCACTCCCTCAATACTGTCCCTTTGTCAGTGTGAAACTCCCTCAGTACTGTCCCTTTGTCAGTGTGACACTCCCTCAGTACTGTCCCTCTGACAGTGAAGCACTCCCTCAGTACTGTCCCTTTGTCAGTGTGACACTCCCTCTGTACTGTCCCTCTGACAGTGAGACACTCCCTCAGTACCGTCCCTCTGGCAGTGTGACACTCCCTCAGTACTGTCCCTCTGACAGTGAGGTACTCCCTCAGTACTGTCCCTCTGACAGTGTGACACTCCCTTAGTACTGTCCCTCTGACAGTGAGACACTCCCTCAGTACTGTCCCTCTGACAGTGAGACGCTCCCTCTGACAGTGAGATACTCCCTCAGTACTGTCCCTCTGACAGTGTGACACTCCCTCAGTACTGTCCCTCTGACAGTGAGACACTCCCTCAGTACTCTCCCTCTGACAGTGAGACACTCCCTCAGTACCGTCCCTCTGGCAGTGAGACACTCCCTCAGTACTCTCCCTCTGACAGTGAGATGCTCCCTCAGTACTGTCCCTCTAACAGTGCAACACACCCTCGGCACTGTCCCTCTGACAGTGGGACACCCCATCAGTACCGTCCCTCTGACAGTGAAGCACTCCCTCAGTACTGTCCCTTTGTCAGTGTGACACTCCCTCAGTACTGTCCCTCTGACAGTGAATCACTCCATCAGTACTGTCCCTTTGTCAGTGTGAAACTCCCTCAGTACTGTCCCTCTGACAGTGAAGCACTCCCTCAGTACTGTCCCTTTGTCAGTGTGACACTCCCTCAGTACTGTCCCTCTGACGGTGAAGCACTCCCTCAGTACTGTCCCTCTGACACTGAGGCACTCCCTCAGTACTGTCCCTCTGACAGTGTGACACTCCCTCAGTACTGTCCCTCTGACAATGAAGCACTCCCTCAGTACTGTCCCTCTGGCAGTGAGACACTCCTTCAGTACTGTCCCTCTGACAGTGAGGTACTCCCTCAGTACCCTCGCTCTGTGAGGCACTCCCTCCGTACTGTCCCTCCCATAGTGAGACACTCCCTCAGTAATGTCCCGCTGACAGTGTGGTACTCCCTCAGTACTGTCCCTCTGACAGTGTGACACTCCCTTAGTACTGTCCCTCTGACAGTGAGACACTCCCTCAGTACAGTCCCTCTGACAGTGAGACGCTCCCTCTGACAGTGAGACACTCCCTCAGTACTGTCCCTCTGACAGTGTGACACTCCCTCAGTACTGTCCCTCTGACAGTGAGACACTCCCTCAGTACCGTCCCTCTGGCAGTGAGACACTCCCTCAGTACTCTCCCTCTGAGAGTGAGATGCTCCCTCAGTACTGTGTCTCTAACAGTGCAACACTCCCTTGGCACTCTCCCTCTGACAGTGAAGCACTCCCTCAGTACTGTCCCTTAGTCAGTGTGACACTCCCTCAGTACTGTCCCTCTGGCAGTGAGACACTCCCTCAGTACTGTCCCTCTGACAGTGAAGCACTCCGTCAGTACTGTCCCTTTGTCAGTGTGAAACTCCCTCAGTACTGTCCCTCTGACAGTTAAGCACTCCCTCAGTACTGTCCCTTTGTCAGTGTGACACTCCCTCAGTACTGTCCCTCTGACGGTGAAGCACTCCCTCAGTACTGTCCCTTTGTCAGTGTGACACTCCCTCAGTACTGTCCCTCTGACACTGAGGCAATCCCTCAGTACTGTCCCTCTGACAGTGTGACACTCCCTCAGTACTGTCCCTCTGACAGTGAGACACTCCCTCAGTACTGTCCCTCTGACAATGAAGAACTCCCTCAGTACTGTCCCTCTGGCAGTGAGACACTCCCTCAGTACTGTCCCTCCCATAGTGAGACACTCCCTCAGTACCGTCCCTCTGACAGTGAAGCACTCCCTCAGTACTGTCCCTTTGTCAGTGTGACACTCCCTCAGTACTGTCCCTCTGGCAGTGAGGCACTCCCTCCGTACTGTCCCTCCCATAGTGAGACACTCCCTCAGTACTGTCCCTCTGACAGTGAAGCACTCCCTCAGTACTGTCCCTTTGTCAGTGTGACACTCCCTCAGTACTGTCCCTCTGACAGTGAAGCACTCCCTCAGTACTGTCCCTTTGTCAGTGTGACACTCCCTCAGTACTGTCCCTCTGACAGTGAGGTACTCCCTCAGTATCGTCGCTCTGTGAGGCACTCCCTCCATACTGTCCCTCCCATAGTGAGACACTCCCTCACTACTGTCCCTCTGACAGTGAAGCACTCCCTCAATACTGTCCCTTTGTCAGTGTGACACTCCCTCAGTACTGTCCCTCTGACAGTGAGACACTCCCTCAGTACTGTCCCTCCCATAGTGAGATACTCCCTCAGTACTGTCCCTCTGGCAGTGAGGCACTCCCTCCGTACTGTCCCTCCCATCGTGTTACACTCCCTCAGTACTGTCCCTCTGACAGTGAAGCACTCCCTCAGTACTGTCCCTTTGTCAGTGTGACACTCCCTCAGTACTGTCCCTCTGACAGTGAAGCACTCCCTCAGTACTGTCCCTCTGACAGTGAGACACTCCCTCAGTGCTGTCCCTCCGAAAGTGTGACACTCCCTCAGTACTGTCCCTCTGACAGTGAGACACTCCCTCAGTACCGTCGCTCTGTGAGGCACTCCCTCCGTACTGTCCCTCCCATCGTGAGACACTCCCTCAGTACTGTCCCTCCGACAGTGTGACACACCCTCAGTACTGTCCCTCTGACAGTGAGACACTCCCTCAGTACTGTCCCTCTGACAGTGAAGCACTCCCTCAGTACTGTCCCACTGACAGTGAGACACTCCCTCAGTGCTGTCCCTCCGAAAGTGTGACACTCCCTCAGTACTGTCCCTCTGACAGTGAGACACTCCCTCAGTACTGTCCCTCTGACACTGAGGCACTCCCTCAGTACTCTCCCTCTGACAGTGAAGCACTCCCTCAGTACTGTCCCTTTGTCAGTGTGACACTCCCTCAGTACTGTCCCTCTGGCAGTGAGGCACTCCCTCCGTACTGTCCCTCAAATCGTGTTACACTCCCTCAGTACTGTCCCTCTGACAGTGAAGCACTCCCTCAGTACTGTCCCTTTCTCAGTGTGACACTCCCTCAGTACTGTCCCTCTGACAGTGAAGCACTCCCTCAATACTGTCCCTTTGTCAGTGTGACACTCCCTCAGTACTGTCCCTCTGACGGTGAAGCACTCCCTCAGTACTGTCCCTTTGTCAGTGTGACACTCCCTCAGTACTGTCCCTCTGACACTGAGGCAATCCCTCAGTACTGTCCCTCTGACAGTGTGACACTCCCTCAGTACTGTCCCTCTGACAGTGAGACACTCCCTCAGTACTGTCCCTCTGACAATGAAGAACTCCCTCAGTACTGTCCCTCTGGCAGTGAGACACTCCCTCAGTACTGTCCCTCCCATAGTGAGACACTCCCTCAGTACCGTCCCTCTGACAGTGAAGCACTCCCTCAGTACTGTCCCTTTGTCAGTGTGACACTCCCTCAGTACTGTCCCTCTGGCAGTGAGGCACTCCCTCCGTACTGTCCCTCCCATAGTGAGACACTCCCTCAGTACTGTCCCTCTGACAGTGAAGCACTCCCTCAGTACTGTCCCTTTGTCAGTGTGACACTCCCTCAGTACTGTCCCTCTGACAGTGAAGCACTCCCTCAGTACTGTCCCTTTGTCAGTGTGACACTCCCTCAGTACTGTCCCTCTGACAGTGAGGTACTCCCTCAGTATCGTCGCTCTGTGAGGCACTCCCTCCATACTGTCCCTCCCTTAGTGAGACACTCCCTCACTACTGTCCCTCTGACAGTGAAGCACTCCCTCAATACTGTCCCTTTGTCAGTGTGACACTCCCTCAGTACTGTCCCTCTGACAGTAAGACACTCCCTCAGTACTGTCCCTCCCATAGTGAGATACTCCCTCAGTACTGTCCCTCTGGCAGTGAGGCACTCCCTCCGTACTGTCCCTCCCATCGTGTTACACTCCCTCAGTACTGTCCCTCTGACAGTGAAGCACTCCCTCAGTACTGTCCCTTTGTCAGTGTGACACTCCCTCAGTACTGTCCCTCTGACAGTGAAGCACTCCCTCAGTACTGTCCCTCTGACAGTGAGACACTCCCTCAGTGCTGTCCCTCCGAAAGTGTGACACTCCCTCAGTACTGTCCCTCTGACAGTGAGACACTCCCTCAGTACCGTCGCTCTGTGAGGCACTCCCTCCGTACTGTCCCTCCCATCGTGAGACACTCCCTCAGTACTGTCCCTCCGACAGTGTGACACACCCTCAGTACTGTCCCTCTGACAGTGAGACACTCCCTCAGTACTGTCCCTCTGACAGTGAAGCACTCCCTCAGTACTGTCCCACTGACAGTGAGACTCTCCCTCAGTGCTGTCCCTCCGAAAGTGTGACACTCCCTCAGTACTGTCCCTCTGACAGTGAGACACTCCCTCAGTACTGTCCCTCTGACACTGAGGCACTCCCTCAGTACTCTCCCTCTGACAGTGAAGCACTCCCTCAGTACTGTCCCTTTGTCAGTGTGACACTCCCTCAGTACTGTCCCTCTGGCAGTGAGGCACTCCCTCCGTACTGTCCCTCAAATCGTGTTACACTCCCTCAGTACTGTCCCTCTGACAGTGAAGCACTCCCTCAGTACTGTCCCTTTCTCAGTGTGACACTCCCTCAGTACTGTCCCTCTGACAGTGAAGCACTCCCTCAGTACTGTCCCTTTGTCAGTGTGACACTCCCTCAGTACTGTCCCTCTGACAGTGAAGCACTCCCTCAGTACTGTCCCTCTGACAGTGAGACACTCCCTCAGTACCGTCGCTCTGTGAGGCACTCCCTCCGTACTGTCCCTCCCATCGTGAGACACTCCCTCAGTACTGTCCCTCCGACAGTGTGACACACCCTCAGTACTGTCCCTCTGACAGTGAGACACTCCCTCAGTACTGTCCCTCTGACAGTGAGACACTCCCCCAGCACCATCCCTCTGACAGTGTGAAAACACCCTCAGTACTGTCCCTCTGACAGTGAGACGCTCCCTCTGACAGTGAGACACTCCCTCAGTACTGTCCCTCTGACAGTGTGAGATTCCCTCAGTACTGTCCCTCTGACAGTGAGACACTCCCTCAGTACTCTCCATCTGACAGTGAGACACTCCCTCAGTACCGTCCCTCTGACAGTGAGACACTCCCTCAGTACTCTCCCTCTGACAGTGAGATGCTCCCTCAGTACTGTCCCTCTAACAGTGCAACACTCCCTCGGCACTGTCCCTCTGTTAGTGGGACACCCCATCAGTACTGTCCCTCTGACAGTGTGACACTCCCTCAGTACCATCCCTCTGACAGGGAGACATCCCTCAGAACCGTCCCTCTGACAGTGAAGCACTCCCTCAATACTGTCCCTTTGTCAGTGTGAAACTCCCTCAGTACTGTCCCTCTGGCAGTGAGACACTCCCTCAGTACTGTCCCTCTGACAGTGAAACACTCCCTCAGTACTGTCCCTTTGTCAGTGTGACACTCCCTCAGTACTGTCCCTCTGACAGTGAAGCACTCCCTCAGTACTGTCCCTTTGTCAGAGTGACACTCCCTCAGTACTGTCCCTCTGGCAGTGAGACACTCCCTCTGTACTGTCCCTCTGACAGTGTGACACTCCCTTAGTACTGTCCCTCTGACAGTGAGACACTCCCTCAGTACCGTCCCTCTGGCAGTGTGACACTCCCTCAGTACTGTCCCTCTGACAGTGAGGTACTCCCTCAGTACTGTCCCTCTGACAGTGTGACACTCCCTTAGTACTGTCCCTCTGACAGTGAGACACTCCCTCAGTACTGTCCCTCTGACAGTGAGACGCTCCCTCTGACAGTGAGATACTCCCTCAGTACTGTCCCTCTGACAGTGTGACACTCCCTCAGTACTGTCCCTCAGACAGTGAGACACTCCCTCAGTACTCTCCCTCTGACAGTGAGACACTCCCTCAGTACCGTCCCTCTGGCAGTGAGACACTCCCTCAGTACTCTCCCTCTGACAGTGAGATGCTCCCTCAGTACTGTCCCTCTAACAGTGCAACACTCCCTCGGCACTGTCCCTCTGACAGTGGGACACCCCATCAGTACCGTCCCTCTGACAGTGAAGCACTCCCTCAGTACTGTCCCTTTGTTAGTGTGACACTCCCTCAGTACTGTCCCTCTGACAGTGAAGCACTCCCTCAGTACTGTCCCTTTGTCAGTGTGAAACTCCCTCAGTACTGTCCCTCTGACAGTGAAGCACTCCCTCAGTACTGTCCCTTTGTCAGTGTGACACTCCCTCAGTACTGTCCCTCTGACGGTGAAGCACTCCCTCAGTACTGTCCCTCTGACACTGAGGCACTCCCTCAGTACTGTCCCTCTGACAGTGTGACACTCCCTCAGTACTGTCCCTCTGACAGTGTGACACTCCCTCAGTACTGTCCCTCTGACAATGAAGAACTCCCTCAGTACTGTCCCTCTGGCAGTGAGACACTCCCTCAGTACTGTCCCTCCCATAGTGAGACACTCTCTCAGTACCGTCCCTCTGACAGTGAAGCACTCCCTCAGTACTGTCCCTTTGTCAGTGTGACACTCCCTCAGTACTGTCCCTCTGGCAGTGAGGCAATCCCTCCGTACTGTCCCTCCCATAGTGAGACACTCCCTCAGTACTGTCCCTCTGACAGTGAATCACTCCCTCAGTACTGTCCCTTTGTCAGTGTGACACTCCCTCAGTACTGTCCCTCTGACAGTGAAGCACTCCCTCAGTACTGTCCCTTTGTCAGTGTGACACTCCCTCAGTACTGTCCCTCTGACAGTGAGGTACTCCCTCAGTATCGTTGCTCTGTGAGGCACTCCCTCCATACTGTCCCTCCCATAGTGAGACACTCCCTCAGTACTGTCCCTCTGACAGTGAAGCACTCCCTCAATACTGTCCCTTTGTCAGTGTGACACTCCCTCAGTACTGTCCCTCTGACAGTGAGACACTCCCTCAGTACTGTCCCTCCCATAGTGAGACACTCCCTCAGTACTGTCCCTCTGACAGTGAGGCACTCCCTCCGTACTGCTCCTCCCATCGTGTTACACTCCCTCAGTACTGTCCCTCTGACAGTGAAGCACTCCCTCAGTACTGTCCCTTTGTCAGTGTGACACTCCCTCAGTACTGTCCCTCTGACAGTGTGACACTCCCTCAGTACTGTCCCTCTGACAGTGAGACACTCCCTCAATACCGTCGCTCTGTGAGGCACTCCCTCCGTACTGTCCCTCCCATCGTGAGACACTCCCTCAGTATTGTCCCTCCGACAGTGTGACACACCCTCAGTACTGTCCCTCTGACAGTGAGACACTCCCTCAGTACTGTCCCTCTGACAGTGAGACACTCCCCCAGCACCATCCCTCTGACAGTGTGAAAACACCCTCAGTACTGTCCCTCTGACAGTGAGACGCTGCCTCTGACAGTGAGACACTCCCTCAGTACTGTCCCTCTGACAGTGTGAGATTCCCTCAGTACTGTCCCTCTGACAGTGAGACACTCCCTCAGTACTCTCCATCTGACAGTGAGACACTCCCTCAGTACTCTCCATCTGACAGTGAGACACTCCCTCAGTACTCTCCATCTGACAGTGAGACACTCCCTCAGTACCGTCCCTCTGACAGTGAGACACTCCCTCAGTACCATCCCTCTGACAGGGAGACATCCCTCAGTACCGTCCCTCTGACAGTGAAGCACTCCCTCAATACTGTCCCTTTGTCAGTGTGAAACTCCCTCAGTACTGTCCCTTTGTCAGTGTGACACTCGCTCAGTACTGTCCCTCTGACAGTGAAGCACTCCCTCAGTACTGTCCCTTTGTCAGTGTGACACTCCCTCAGTACTGTCCCTCTGGCAGTGAGACACTCCCTCTGTACTGTCCCTCTGACAGTGTGACACTCCCTTAGTACTGTCCCTCTGACAGTGAGACACTCCCTCAGTACCGTCCCTCTGGCAGTGTGACACTCCCTCAGTACTGTCCCTCTGAAAGTGAGGTACTCCCTCAGTACTGTCCCTCTGACAGTGTGACACTCCCTTAGTACTGTCCCTCTGACAGTGAGACACTCCCTCAGTACTGTCCCTCTGACAGTGAGACGCTCCCTCTGACAGTGAGATACTCCCTCAGTACTGTCCCTCTGACAGTGTGACACACCCTCAGTACTGTCCCTCTGACAGTGAGACACTCCCTCAGTACTCTCCCTCTGACAGTGAGACACTCCCTCAGTACCGTCCCTCTGGCAGTGAGACACTCCCTCAGTACTCTCCATCTGACAGTCAGATGCTCCCTCAGTACTGTCCCTCTAACAGTGCAACACTCCCTCGGCACTGTCCCTCTGACAGTGGGACACCCCATCAGTACCGTCCCTCTGACAGTGAAGCACTCCCTCAGTACTGTCCCTTTGTCAGTGTGACACTCCCTCAGTACTGTCCCTCTGACAGTGAAGCACTCCCTCAGTACTGTCCCTTTGTCAGTGTGAAACTCCCTCAGTACTGTCCCTCTGACAGTGAAGCACTCCCTCAGTACTGTCCCTTTGTCAGTGTGACACTCCCTCAGTACTGTCCCTCTGACGGTGAAGCACTCCCTCAGTACTGTCCCTCTGACACTGAGGCACTCCCTCAGTACTGTCCCTCTGACAGTGTGACACTCCCTCAGTACTGTCCCTCTGACAATGAAGCACTCCCTCAGTACTGTCCCTCTGGCAGTGAGACACTCCTTCAGTACTGTCCCTCTGACAGTGAGGTACTCCCTCAGTACCCTCGCTCTGTGAGGCACTCCCTCCGTACTGTCCCTCCCATAGTGAGACACTCCCTCAGTAATGTCCCGCTGACAGTGAGGTACTCCCTCAGTACTGTCCCTCTGACAGTGTGACACTCCCTTAGTACAGTCCCTCTGACAGTGAGACGCTCCCTCTGACAGTGAGACACTCCCTCAGTACTGTCCCTCTGACAGTGTGACACTCCCTCAGTACTGTCCCTCTGACAGTGAGACACTCCCTCAGTACCGTCCCTCTGGCAGTGAGACACTCCCTCAGTACTCTCCCTCTGAGAGTGAGATGCTCCCTCAGTACTGTGTCTCTAACAGTGCAACACTCCCTCGGCACTGACCCTCTGACAGTGAAGCACTCCCTCAGTACTGTCCCTTTGTCAGTGTGACACTCCCTCAGTACTGTCCCTCTGGCAGTGAGACACTCCCTCAGTACTGTCCCTGTGACAGTGAAGCACTCCCTCAGTACTGTCCCTTTGTCAGTGTGAAACTCCCTCAGTACTGTCCCTCTGACAGTGAAGCACTCCCTCAGTACTGTCCCTTTGTCAGTGTGACACTCCCTCAGTACTGTCCCTCTGACGGTGAAGCACTCCCTCAGTACTGTCCCTTTGTCAGTGTGACACTCCCTCAGTACTGTCCCTCTGACACTGAGGCACTCCCTCAGTACTGTCCCTCTGACAGTGTGACACTCCCTCAGTACTGTCCCTCTGACAGTGAGACACTCCCTCAGTACTGTCCCTCTGACAATGAAGAACTCCCTCAGTACTGTCCCTCTGGCAGTGAGACACTCCCTCAGTACTGTCCCTCCCATAGTGAGACACTCCCTCAGTACCGTCCCTCTGACAGTGAAGCACTCCCTCAGTACTGTCCCTTTGTCAGTGTGACACTCCCTCAGTACTGTCCCTCTGACGGTGAAGCACTCCCTCAGTACTGTCCCTTTGTCAGTGTGACACTCCCTCAGTACTGTCCCTCTGACGGTGAAGCACTCCCTCAGTACTGTCCCTTTGTCAGTGTGACACTCCCTCAGTACTGTCCCTCTGACACTGAGGCACTCCCTCAGTACTGTCCCTCTGACAGTGTGACACTCCCTCAGTACTGTCCCTCTGACAGTGAGACACTCCCTCAGTACTGTCCCTCTGACAATGAAGAACTCCCTCAGTACTGTCCCTCTGGCAGTGAGACACTCCCTCAGTACTGTCCCTCCCATAGTGAGACACTCCCTCAGTACCGTCCCTCTGACAGTGAAGCACTCCCTCAGTACTGTCCCTTTGTCAGTGTGACACTCCGTCAGTACTGTCCCTCTGGCAGTGAGGCACTCCCTCCGTACTGTCCCTCCCATAGTGAGACACTCCCTCAGTACTGTTCCTCTGACAGTGAAGCACTCCCTCAGTACTGTCCCTTTGTCAGTGTGACACTCCCTCAGTACTATCCCTCTGACAGTGAAGCACTCCCTCAGTACTGTTCCTTTGTCAGTGTGACACTCCCTCAGTACTGTCCGTCTGACAGTGAGGTATTCCCTCAGTATCGTCCCTCTGTGAGGCACTCCCTCCATACTGTCCCTCCCATAGTGAGACACTCCCTCACTACTGTCCCTCTGACAGTGAAGCACTCCCTCAATACTGTCCCTTTGTCAGTGTGACACTCCCTCAGTACTGTCCCTCTGACAGTGAGACACTCCCTCAGTACTGTCCCTCCCATAGTGAGACACTCCTTCAGTACTGTCCCTCTGACAGTGAAGCACTCCCTCAGTACTGTCCCTTTGTCAGTGTGACACTCCCTCAGTACTGTCCCTCTGGCAGTGAGGCACTCCCTCCGTACTGTCCCTCCCATCGTGTTACACTCCCTCAGTACAGTCCCTCTGACAGTGAAGCACTCCCTCAGTACTGTCCCTTTCTCAGTGTGACACTCCCTCAGTACTGTCCCTCTGACAGTGAAGCACTCCCTCAGTACTGTCCCTTTGTCAGTGTTACACTCCCTCAGTACAGTCCCTCTGACAGTGAAGCACTCCCTCAGTACTGTCCCTCTGACAGTGAGACACTCCCTCAGTGCTGTCCCTCTGACAGTGAGACACTCCCTCAGTACCGTCGCTCTGTGAGGCACTCCCTCCGTACTGTCCCTCCCATCGTGAGACACTCCCTCAGTACTGTCCCTCTGACAGTGAGACACTCCCCCAGCACCATCCCTCTGACAGTGTGAAAACACCGTCAGTACTGTCCCTCTGACAGTGAGACGCTCCCTCTGACAGTGAGACACTCCCTCAGTACTGTCCCTCTGACAGTGTGAGATTCCCTCAGTACTGTCCCTCTGACAGTGAGACACTCCCTCAGTACTCTCCATCTGACAGTGAGACACTCCCTCAGTACCGTCCCTCTGACAGTGAGACACTCCCTCAGTACTCTCCCTCTGACAGTGAGATGCTCCCTCAGTACTGTCCCTCTAACAGTGCAACACTCCCTCGGCACTGTCCCTCTGTCAGTGGGACACCCCATCAGTACTGTCCCTCTGACAGTGTGACACTCCCTCAGTACCATCCCTCTGACAGCGAGACATCCCTCAGTACCGTCCCTCTGACAGTGAAGCACTCCCTCAGTACTGTCCCTTTGTCAGTGTGAAACTCCCTCAGTACTGTCCCTCTGGCAGTGAAGCACTCCCTCAGTACTGTCCCTTTGTCAGTGTGACACTCCCTCAGTACTGTCCCTCTGACAGTGAAGCACTCCCTCAGTTCTGTCCCTTTGTCAGTGTGACACTCCCTCAGTCCTGTCCCTCTGGCAGTGAGACACACCCTCTGTACTGTCCCTCTGACAGTGTGACACTCCCTTAGTACTGTCCCTCTGACAGTGAGACACTCCCTCAGTACCGTCCCTCTGGCAGTGTGACACTCCCTCAGTACTGTCCCTCTGACAGTGAGGTACTCCATCAGTACTGTCCCTCTGACAGTGTGACACTCCCTTAGTACTGTCCCTCTGACAGTGAGACACTCCCTCAGTACTGTCCCTCTGACAGTGAGACGCTCCCTCTGACAGTGAGATACTCCCTCAGTACTGTCCCTCTGACAGTGTGACACTCCCTCAGTACTGTCCCTCTGACAGTGAGACACTCCCTCAGTACTCTCCCTCTGACAGTGAGACACTCCCTCAGTACCGTCCCTCTGGCAGTCAGACACTCCCTCAGTACTCTCCCTCTGACAGTGAGATGCTCCCTCAGTACTGTCCCTCTAACAGTGCAACGCTACCTCGGCACTGTCCCTCTGACAGTGAGACACACCCTCTGTACTGTCCCTCTGACAGTGTGACACTCCCTTAGTACTGTCCCTCTGACGGTGAAGCACTCCCTCAGTACTGTCCCTCTGACACTGAGGCACTCCCTCAGTACTGTCCCTCTGACAGTGTGACACTCCCTCAGTACTGTCCCTCTGACAATGAAGCACTCCCTCAGTACTGTCCCTCTGGCAGTGAGACACTCCCTCAGTACTGTCCCTCTGACAATGAAGCACTCCCTCAGTACTGTCCCTCTGGCAGTGAGACACTCCCTCAGTACCGTCCCTCTGACAGTGAGACACTCCTTCAGTACTGTCCCTCTGACAGTGAGGTACTCCCTCAGTACCGTCGCTCTCTGAGGCACTCCCTCCGTACTGTCTCTCCCATAGTGCGACACTCCCTCAGTACTGTCCCTCTGACAGTGAAGCACTCCCTCAGTACTGTCCCTTTGTCAGTGTGACACTCCCTCAGTACTGTCCCTCTGGCAGTGAGGCACTCCCGCAGTACTGTCCCTCCCATAGTGAGACACTCCCTCAGTTCTGTCCCTCTGACAGTGAAGCACTCCCTCGGCACTGTCCCTCTGACAGTGGGTCACCCCATCAGTACCGTCCCTCTGACAGTGAAGCACTCCCTCAGTACTGTCCCTTTGTCAGTGTGACACTCCCTCAGTACTGTCCCTCTGGCAGTGAGACACTCCCTCAGTACTGTCCCTCTGACAGTGAAGCACTCCCTCAGTACTGTCCCTTTGTCAGTGTGAAACTCCCTCAGTACTGTCCCTCTGACAGTGAGCACTCCCTCAGTACTGTCCCTTTATCAGTGTGACACTCCCTCAGTACTGTCCCTCTGACAATGAAGCACTCCCTCAGTACTGTCCCTCTGGCACTGAGACACTCCCTCAGTACCGTCCCTCTGACAGTGAGACACTCCTTCAGTACAGTCCCTCTGACAGTGAGGTACTCCCTCGGTACCCTCGTTCTGTGAGGCACTCCCTCCGTACTGTCCCTCCCATAGTGAGACACTCCCTCAGTACTGTCCCTCTGACACTGAAGCACTCCCTCAGTACTGTCCCTTTATCAGTGTGACACTCCCTCAGTACTGTCCCTCTGACAGTGAAGCACTCCCTCAGTACTGTCCCTTTGTCAGTGTGACACTCCCTCAGTACTGTCCCTCTGGCAGTGAGACACTCCCTCTGTACTGTCCCTCTGACAGTGCGACACTCCCTTAGTACTGTCCCTCTGACAGTGAGACACTCACTCAGTACCGTCCCTCTGGCAGTGTGACACTCCCTCAGTACTGTCCCTCTGACAGTGAGGTACTCCCTCAGTACTGTCCCTCTGACAGTGTGACACTCCCTTAGTACTGTCCCTCTAACGGTGAGACACTCCCTCAGTACTGTCCCTCTGACAGTGAGACGCTCCCTCTGACAGTGAGATACTCCCTCAGTACTGTCCCTCTGACAGTGTGACACTCCCTCAGTACTGTCCCTCTGACAGTGAGACACTCCCTCAGTACTCTCCCTCTGACAGTGAGACACTCCCTCAGTACCGTCCCTCTGGCAGTGAGACACTCCCTCAGTACTCTCCCTCTGACAGTGAGATGCTCCCTCAGTACTGTCCCTCTAACAGTGCAACACTCCCTCGGCACTGTCCCTCTGACAGTGGGACACCCCATCAGTACCGTCCCTCTGACAGTGTGAAACTCCCTCAGTACTGTCCCTCTGGCAGTGAGACACTCCCTCAGTACTGTTTCTCTGACAGTGAAGCACTCCCTCAGTACTGTCCCTTTGTCAGTGTGACACTCCCTCAATACTGTCCCTCTGACGGTGAAGCACTCCCTCAGTACTGTCCCTCTGACACTGAGACACTCCCTCAGTACTGTTACTCTGACAGTGTGACACTCCCTCAGTACTGTCCCTCTGACAATGAAGCACTCCCTCAGTACTGTCCCTCTGGCAGTGAGACACTCCCTCAGTACCGTCCCTCTGACAGTGAGACACTCCCTCAGTACTGTCCCTCTGACAGTGTGACACTCCCTCAGTACTGTCCCTCTGACAGTGAAGCACTCCCTCAGTACCGTCCCTCTGACAGTGTGACACTCCCTCAGTACTGTCCCTCTGACAGTGAGGTACTCCCTCAGTACCGTCGCTCTGTGAGGCACTCCCTCCGTACTGTCTCTCCCATAGTGAGACACTCCCTCAGTACTGTCCCTCTGACAGTGAAGCACTCCCTCAGTACTGTCCCTTTGTCAGTGTGACACTCCCTCAGTACTGTCCCTCTGGCAGTGAGGCACTCCCGCAGTACTGTCCCTCCCATAGTGAGACACTCCCTCAGTTCTGTCCCTCTGACAGTGAAGCACTCCCTCAGTACTGTCCCTTTGTCAGTGTGATACTCCCTCAGTACTGTCCCTCTGACAGTGAAGCACTCCCTCAGTACTGTCCCTTTGTCAGTGTGACACTCCCTCAGTACTGTCCCTCCGACAGTGAAGCACTCCCTCAGTACTGTCCCTTTGTCAGTGTGACACTCCCTATGTACTGTCCCTCTGGCAGTGAAGCACTCCCTCAGTACTGTCCCTTTGTCAGTGTGACACTCCCTCAGTACTGTCCCTCTGACACTGAGGCACTCCCTCCGTACTGTCCCTCCCATAGTGAGACACTCCCTCAGTACTGTCCCTCTGACAGTGAAGCACTCCCTCAGTACTGTCCCTTTGTCAGTGTTACACTCCCTCAGTACTGACCCTCTGACAGTGAAGCACTCCCTCAGTACTGTCCCTTTGTCAGTGTGACACTCCCTCAGTACTGTCCCTCTGACAGTGAGGTACTCCCTCAGTACCGTCGCTCTGTGAGGCACTCCCTCCGTACTGTTCCTCCCATAGTGAGACACTCCCTCAGTACTGTCCCTCTGACAGTGAAGCATTCCCTCAGTACTGTCCCTCTGACAGTGAGACACTCCCTCAGTACTGTCCCTCTGACAGTGAGACGCTCCCTCTGACAGTGAGATACTCCCTCAGTACTGTCCCTCTGACAGTGTGACACTCCCTCAGTACTGTCCCTCTGACAGTGAGTCACTCCCTCAGTACTCTCCCTCTGACAGTGAAGCACTCCCTCAGTACTGTCCCTTTGTCAGTGTGACACTCCCTCAGTACTGTCCCTCTGGCAGTGAGACACTCCCTCTGTACTTTCCCTCTGACAGTGTGACACTCCCTTAGTACTGTCCCTCTGACAGTGAGACACTCCCTCAGTACCGTCCCTCTGGCAGTGTGACACTCCCTCAGTACTGTCCCTCTGACAGTGAGGTACTCCCTCAGTACTGTCCCTCTGACAGTTTGACACTCCCTTAGTACAGTCCCTCTGACAGTGAGACACTCCCTCAGTACTGTCCCTCTGACAGTGAGACGCTCCCTCTGACAGTGAGATACTCCCTCAGTACTGTCCCTCTGACAGTGTGACACTCCCTCAGTACTGTCCCTCTGACAGTGAGACACTCCCTCAGTACTCTCCCTCTGACAGTGAGACACTCCCTCAGTACCGTCCCTCTGGCAGTGAGACACTCCCTCAGTACTCTCCATCTGACAGTGAGATGCTCCCGCAGTACTGTCCCTCTAACAGTGCAACACTCCCTCGGCACTGTCCCTCTGACAGTGGGTCACCCCATCAGTACCGTCCCTCTGACAGTGAAGCACTCCCTCAGTACTGTCCCTCTGACAGTGTGACACTCCCTCAGTACTGTCCCTCTGACAGTGAGACACTCCCTCAGTACTGTCCCTCTGACAGTGAGACGCTCCCTCTGACAGTGAGATACTCCCTCAGTACTGTCCATCTGACAGTGTGACACTCCCTCAGTACTGTCCCTCTGACAGTGAGACACTCCCTCAGTACTCTCCCTCTGACAGTGAGACACTCCCTCAGTACCGTCCCTCTGGCAGTGAGACACTCCCTCAGTACTCTCCCTCTGACAGTGAGACACTCCCTCAGTACCGTCCCTCTGGCAGTGAGACACTCCCTCAGTACTCTCCCTCTGACAGTGAGATGCTCCCTCAGTACTGTCCCTCTAACAGTGCAACACTCCCTCGGCACTGTCCCTCTGACAGTGGGACACCCCATCAGTACCGTCCCTCTGACAGTGAAGCACTCCCTCAGTACTGTCCCTTTGTCAGTGTGACACTCCCTCAGTACTGTCCCTCTGGCAGTGAGACACTCCCTCAGTACTGTTTCTCTGACAGTGAAGCACTCCCTCAGTACTGTCCCTTTGTCAGTGTGACACTCCCTCAATACTGTCCCTCTGACGGTGAAGCACTCCCTCAGTACTGTCCCTCTGACACTGAGGCACTCCCTCAGTACTGTCCCTCTGACAGTGTGACACTCCCTCAGTACTGTCCCTCTGACAATGAAGCACTCCCTCAGTACTGTCCCTCTGGCAGTCAGACACTCCCTCAGTACTCTCCCTCTGACAGTGAGATGCTCCCTCAGTACTGTCCCTCTAACAGTGCAACGCTACCTCGGCACTGTCCCTCTGACAGTGAGACACACCCTCTGTACTGTCCCTCTGACAGTGTGACACTCCCTTAGTACTGTCCCTCTGACGGTGAAGCACTCCCTCAGTACTGTCCCTCTGACACTGAGGCACTCCCTCAGTACTGTCCCTCTGACAGTGTGACACTCCCTCAGTACTGTCCCTCTGGCAGTGAGGCACTCCCTCCGTACTGTCCCTCCCATAGTGAGACACTCCCTCAGTACTGTCCCTCTGACAGTGAAGCACTCCCTCAGTACTGTCCCTTTATCAGTGTGACACTCCCTCAGTACTGTCCCTCTGACAGTGAAGCACTCCCTCAGTACTGTCCCTTTGTCAGTGTGAAACTCCCTCAGTACTGTCCCTCTGGCAGTGAGACACTCCCTCAGTACTGTCCCTCTAACAGTGAAGCACTCCCTCAGTACTGACCCTTTTTCAGTGTGACACTCCCTCAGTACTGTCCCTCTGACAGTGAAGCACTCCCTCACTACTGTCCCTTTGTCAGTGTGACACTCCCTCAGTACTGTCCCTCTGGCAGTGAGACACTCCCTCTGTACTTTCCCTCTGACAGTGTGACACTCCCTTAGTACTGTCCCTCTGACAGTGAGACACTCCCTCAGTACCGTCCCTCTGGCAGTGTGACACTCCCTCAGTACTGTCCCTCTGACAGTGAGGTACTCCCTCAGTACTGTCCCTCTGACAGTTTGACACTCCCTTAGTACAGTCCCTCTGACAGTGAGACACTCCCTCAGTACTGTCCCTCTGACAGTGAGACGCTCCCTCTGACAGTGAGATACTCCCTCAGTACTGTCCCTCTGACAGTGTGACACTCCCTCAGTACTGTCCCTCTGACAGTGAGACACTCCCTCAGTACTCTCCCTCTGACAGTGAGACACTCCCTCAGTACCGTCCCTCTGGCAGTGAGACACTCCCTCAGTACTCTCCATCTGACAGTGAGATGCTCCCTCAGTACTGTCCCTCTAACAGTGCAACACTCCCTCGGCACTGTCCCTTTGTCAGTGTGACACTCCCTCAGTACTGTCCCTCTGACAGTGAGGTACTCCCTCAGTACCGTCGCTCTGTGAGGCACTCCCTCCGTACTGTTCCTCCCATAGTGAGACACTCCCTCAGTACTGTCCCTCTGACAGTGAAGCATTCCCTCAGTACTGTCCCTCTGACAGTGAGACACTCCCTCAGTACTGTCCCTCTGACAGTGAGACGCTCCCTCTGACAGTGAGATACTCCCTCAGTACTGTCCCTCTGACAGTGTGACACTCCCTCAGTACTGTCCCTCTGACAGTGAGTCACTCCCTCAGTACTCTCCCTCTGACAGTGAAGCACTCCCTCAGTACTGTCCCTTTGTCAGTGTGACACTCCCTCAGTACTGTCCCTCTGGCAGTGAGACACTCCCTCTGTACTTTCCCTCTGACAGTGTGACACTCCCTTAGTACTGTCCCTCTGACAGTGAGACACTCCCTCAGTACCGTCCCTCTGACAGTGGGACACCCCATCAGTACCGTCCCTCTGACAGTGAAGCACTCCCTCAGTACTGTCCCTCTGACAGTGTGACACTCCCTCAGTACTGTCCCTCTGACAGTGAGACACTCCCTCAGTACTGTCCCTCTGACAGTGAGACGCTCCCTCTGACAGTGAGATACTCCCTCAGTACTGTCCCTCTGACAGTGTGACACTCCCTCAGTACTGTCCCTCTGACAGTGAGACACTCCCTCAGTACTCTCCCTCTGACAGTGAGACACTCCCTCAGTACCGTCCCTCTGGCAGTGAGACACTCCCTCAGTACTCTCCCTCTGACAGTGAGATGCTCCCTCAGTACTGTCCCTCTAACAGTGCAACACTCCCTCGGCACTGTCCCTCTGACAGTGGGACACCCCATCAGTACCGTCCCTCTGACAGTGAAGCACTCCCTCAGTACTGTCCCTTTGTCAGTGTGACACTCCCTCAGTACTGTCCCTCTGGCAGTGAGACACTCCCTCAGTACTGTTTCTCTGACAGTGAAGCACTCCCTCAGTACTGTCCCTTTGTCAGTGTGACACTCCCTCAATACTGTCCCTCTGACGGTGAAGCACTCCCTCAGTACTGTCCCTCTGACACTGAGGCACTCCCTCAGTACTGTCCCTCTGACAGTGTGACACTCCCTCAGTACTGTCCCTCTGACAATGAAGCACTCCCTCAGTACTGTCCCTCTGGCAGTCAGACACTCCCTCAGTACTCTCCCTCTGACAGTGAGATGCTCCCTCAGTACTGTCCCTCTAACAGTGCAACGCTACCTCGGCACTGTCCCTCTGACAGTGAGACACACCCTCTGTACTGTCCCTCTGACAGTGTGACACTCCCTTAGTACTGTCCCTCTGACGGTGAAGCACTCCCTCAGTACTGTCCCTCTGACACTGAGGCACTCCCTCAGTACTGTCCCTCTGACAGTGTGACACTCCCTCAGTACTGTCCCTCTGACAATGAAGCACTCCCTCAGTACTGTCCCTCTGGCAGTGAGACACTCCCTCAGTACCGTCCCTCTGACAGTGAGACACTCCTTCAGTACTGTCCCTCTGACAGTGAGGTACTCCCTCAGTACCCTCGCTCTGTGAGGCACTCCCTCCGTACTGTCCCTCCCATAGTGAGACACTCCCACAGTACTGTCCCTCTGACAGTGAAGCACTCCCTCTGTACTGTCCCTTTGTCAGTGTGACACTCCCTCAGTACTGTCCCTCTGGCAGTGAGGCACTCCCGCAGTACTGTCCCTCCCATAGTGAGACACTCCCTCAGTACTGTCCCTCTGACAGTGAAGCACTCCCTCAGTACTGTCCCTCTGTCAGTGTGACACTCCCTCAGTACTGTCCCTCTGACAGTGAAGCACTCCCTCAGTACTGTCCCTTTGTCAGTGTGACACTCCCTCAGTACTGTCCCTCTGGCAGTGAAGCACTCCCTCAGTACTGTCCCTTTGTCAGTGTGACACTCCCTCAGTACTGTCCCTCTGACACTGAGGCACTCCCTCAGTACTGTCCCTCTGACAGTGAAGCACTCCCTCAGTAC
The DNA here is from genome assembly GCF_963921235.1 of Mobula hypostoma. Lineage (NCBI taxonomy): Eukaryota > Metazoa > Chordata > Chondrichthyes > Myliobatiformes > Myliobatidae > Mobula > Mobula hypostoma. The sequence goes on from NC_086107.1 coordinate 111,493,252, forward strand.
TGTCCCTTTGTCAGTGTGACACTCCCTCAGTACTGTCCCTCTGGCAGTGAAGCACTCACTCAGTACTGTCCCTTTGTCAGTGTGACACTCCCTCAGGACTGTCCCTCTGGCAGTGAGGCACTCCCTCCGTACTGTCCCTCCCATAGTGAGACACTCCCTCAGTACTGTCCCTCTGACAGTGAAGCACTCCCTCAGTACTGTCCCTTTATCAGTGTGACACTCCCTCAGTACTGTCCCTCTGACAGTGAAGCACTCCCTCAGTACTGTCCCTTTGTCAGTGTGAAACTCCCTCAGTACTGTCCCTCTGGCAGTGAGACACTCCCTCAGTACTGTCCCTCTGACAGTGAAGCACTCCCTCAGTACTGACCCTTTTTCAGTGTGACACTCCCTCAGTACTGTCCCTCTGACAGTGAAGCACTCCCTCAGTACTGTCCCTTTGTCAGTGTGACACTCCCTCAGTACTGTCCCTCTGGCAGTGAGACACTCCCTCTGTACTTTCCCTCTGACAGTGTGACACTCCCTTAGTACTGTCCCTCTGACAGTGAGACACTCCCTCAGTACCGTCCCTCTGGCAGTGTGACACTCCCTCAGTACTGTCCCTCTGACAGTGAGGTACTCCCTCAGTACTGTCCCTCTGACAGTTTGACACTCCCTTAGTACAGTCCCTCTGACAGTGAGACACTCCCTCAGTACTGTCCCTCTGACAGTGAGACGCTCCCTCTGACAGTGAGATACTCCCTCAGTACTGTCCCTCTGACAGTGTGACACTCCCTCAGTACTGTCCCTCTGACAGTGAGACACTCCCTCAGTACTCTCCCTCTGACAGTGAGACACTCCCTCAGTACCTTCCCTCTGGCAGTGAGACACTCCCTCAGTACTCTCCATCTGACAGTGAGATGCTCCCTCAGTACTGTCCCTCTAACAGTGCAACACTCCCTCGGCACTGTCCCTCTGACAGTGGGACACCCCATCAGTACCGTCCCTCTGACAGTGAAGCACTCCCTCAGTACTGTCCCTCTGACAGTGTGACACTCCCTCAGTACTGTCCCTCTGACAGTGAGACACTCCCTCAGTACTGTCCCTCTGACAGTGAGGCGCTCCCTCTGACAGTGAGATACTCCCACAGTACTGTCCCTCTGACAGTGTGACACTCCCTCAGTACTGTCCCTCTGACAGTGAGACACTCCCTCAGTACTCTCCCTCTGACAGTGAGACACTCCCTCAGTACCGTCCCTCTGGCAGTGAGACACTCCCTCAGTACTCTCCCTCTGACAGTGAGATGCTCCCTCAGTACTGTCCCTCTAACAGTGCAACACTCCCTCGGCACTGTCCCTCTGACAGTGGGACACCCCATCAGTACCGTCCCTCTGACAGTGAAGCACTCCCTCAGTACTGTCCCTTTGTCAGTGTGACACTCCCTCAGTACTGTCCCTCTGGCAGTGAGACACTCCCTCAGTACTGTTTCTCTGACAGTGAAGCACTACCTCAGTACTGTCCCTTTGTCAGTGTGACACTCCCTCAATACTGTCCCTCTGACGGTGAAGCACTCCCTCAGTACTGTCCCTCTGACACTGAGGCACTCCCTCAGTACTGTCCCTCTGACAGTGTGACACTCCCTCAGTACTGTCCCTCTGACAATGAAGCACTCCCTCAGTACTGTCCCTCTGGCAGTGAGACACTCCCTCAGTACCGTCCCTCTGACAGTGAGACACTCCTTCAGTACTGTCCCTCTGACAGTGAGGTACTCCCTCAGTACCGTCGCTCTCTGAGGCACTCCCTCCGTACTGTCTCTCCCATAGTGCGACACTCCCTCAGTACTGTCCCTCTGACAGTGAAGCACTCCCTCAGTACTGTCCCTTTGTCAGTGTGACACTCCCTCAGTACTGTCCCTCTGGCAGTGAGGCACTCCCGCAGTACTGTCCCTCCCATAGTGAGACACTCCCTCAGTTCTGTCCCTCTGACAGTGAAGCACTCCCTCGGCACTGTCCCTCTGACAGTGGGTCACCCCATCAGTACCGTCCCTCTGACAGTGAAGCACTCCCTCAGTACTGTCCCTTTGTCAGTGTGACACTCCCTCAGTACTGTCCCTCTGGCAGTGAGACACTCCCTCAGTACTGTCCCTCTGACAGTGAAGCACTCCCTCAGTACTGTCCCTTTGTCAGTGTGAAACTCCCTCAGTACTGTCCCTCTGACAGTGAGCACTCCCTCAGTACTGTCCCTTTATCAGTGTGACACTCCCTCAGTACTGTCCCTCTGACAATGAAGCACTCCCTCAGTACTGTCCCTCTGGCACTGAGACACTCCCTCAGTACCGTCCCTCTGACAGTGAGACACTCCTTCAGTACAGTCCCTCTGACAGTGAGGTACTCCCTCGGTACCCTCGTTCTGTGAGGCACTCCCTCCGTACTGTCCCTCCCATAGTGAGACACTCCCTCAGTACTGTCCCTCTGACACTGAAGCACTCCCTCAGTACTGTCCCTTTATCAGTGTGACACTCCCTCAGTACTGTCCCTCTGACAGTGAAGCACTCCCTCAGTACTGTCCCTTTGTCAGTGTGACACTCCCTCAGTACTGTCCCTCTGGCAGTGAGACACTCCCTCTGTACTGTCCCTCTGACAGTGCGACACTCCCTTAGTACTGTCCCTCTGACAGTGAGACACTCACTCAGTACCGTCCCTCTGGCAGTGTGACACTCCCTCAGTACTGTCCCTCTGACAGTGAGGTACTCCCTCAGTACTGTCCCTCTGACAGTGTGACACTCCCTTAGTACTGTTCCTCTAACGGTGAGACACTCCCTCAGTACTGTCCCTCTGACAGTGAGACGCTCCCTCTGACAGTGAGATACTCCCTCAGTACTGTCCCTCTGACAGTGTGACACTCCCTCAGTACTGTCCCTCTGACAGTGAGACACTCCCTCAGTACTCTCCCTCTGACAGTGAGACACTCCCTCAGTACCGTCCCTCTGGCAGTGAGACACTCCCTCAGTACTCTCCCTCTGACAGTGAGATGCTCCCTCAGTACTGTCCCTCTAACAGTGCAACACTCCCTCGGCACTGTCCCTCTGACAGTGGGACACCCCATCAGTACCGTCCCTCTGACAGTGTGAAACTCCCTCAGTACTGTCCCTCTGGCAGTGAGACACTCCCTCAGTACTGTTTCTCTGACAGTGAAGCACTCCCTCAGTACTGTCCCTTTGTCAGTGTGACACTCCCTCAATACTGTCCCTCTGACGGTGAAGCACTCCCTCAGTACTGTCCCTCTGACACTGAGACACTCCCTCAGTACTGTTACTCTGACAGTGTGACACTCCCTCAGTACTGTCCCTCTGACAATGAAGCACTCCCTCAGTACTGTCCCTCTGGCAGTGAGACACTCCCTCAGTACCGTCCCTCTGACAGTGAGACACTCCCTCAGTACTGTCCCTCTGACAGTGTGACACTCCCTCAGTACTGTCCCTCTGACAGTGAAGCACTCCCTCAGTACCGTCCCTCTGACAGTGTGACACTCCCTCAGTACTGTCCCTCTGACAGTGAGGTACTCCCTCAGTACCGTCGCTCTGTGAGGCACTCCCTCCGTACTGTCTCTCCCATAGTGAGACACTCCCTCAGTACTGTCCCTCTGACAGTGAAGCACTCCCTCAGTACTGTCCCTTTGTCAGTGTGACACTCCCTCAGTACTGTCCCTCTGGCAGTGAGGCACTCCCGCAGTACTGTCCCTCCCATAGTGAGACACTCCCTCAGTTCTGTCCCTCTGACAGTGAAGCACTCCCTCAGTACTGTCCCTTTGTCAGTGTGATACTCCCTCAGTACTGTCCCTCTTACAGTGAAGCACTCCCTCAGTACTGTCCCTTTGTCAGTGTGACACTCCCTCAGTACTGTCCCTCCGACAGTGAAGCACTCCCTCAGTACTGTCCCTTTGTCAGTGTGACACTCCCTAAGTACTGTCCCTCTGGCAGTGAAGCACTCCCTCAGTACTGTCCCTTTGTCAGTGTGACACTCCCTCAGTACTGTCCCTCTGACACTGAGGCACTCCCTCCGTACTGTCCCTCCCATAGTGAGACACTCCCTCAGTACTGTCCCTCTGACAGTGAAGCACTCCCTCAGTACTGTCCCTTTGTCAGTGTTACACTCCCTCAGTACTGACCCTCTGACAGTGAAGCACTCCCTCAGTACTGTCCCTTTGTCAGTGTGACACTCCCTCAGTACTGTCCCTCTGACAGTGAGGTACTCCCTCAGTACCGTCGCTCTGTGAGGCACTCCCTCCGTACTGTTCCTCCCATAGTGAGACACTCCCTCAGTACTGTCCCTCTGACAGTGAAGCATTCCCTCAGTACTGTCCCTCTGACAGTGAGACACTCCCTCAGTACTGTCCCTCTGACAGTGAGACGCTCCCTCTGACAGTGAGATACTCCCTCAGTACTGTCCCTCAGACAGTGTGACACTCCCTCAGTACTGTCCCTCTGACAGTGAGTCACTCCCTCAGTACTCTCCCTCTGACAGTGACACACTCCCTCAGTACCGTCCCTCTGGCAGTGAGACACTCCCTCAGTACTCTCCCTCTGACAGTGAGATGCTCCCTCAGTACTGTCCCTCTAACAGTGCAACACTCCCTCGGCACTGTCCCTCTGACAGTGGGACACCCCATCAGTACCGTCCCTCTGACAGTGAAGCACTCCCTCAGTACTGTCCCTTTGTCAGTGTGACACTCCCTCAGTACTGTCCCTCTGACAGTGAAGCACTCCCTCAGTACTGTCCCTATGTCAGTGTGAAACTCCCTCAGTACTGTCCCTCTGACAGTGAAGCACTCCCTCAGTACTGTCCCTTTGTCAGTGTGACACTCCCTCAGTACTGTCCCTCTGACGGTGAAGCACTCCCTCAGTACTGTCCCTCTGACACTGAGGCACTCCCTCAGTACTGTCCCTCTGACAGTGTGACACTCCCTCAGTACTGTCCCTCTGACAATGAAGCACTCCCTCAGTACTGTCCCTCTGGCAGTGAGACACTCCCTCAGTACCGTCCCTCTGACAGTGAGACACTCTTTCAGTACTGTCCCTCTGACAGTGAGGTACTCCCTCAGTACCCTCGCTCTGTGAGGCACTCCCTCCGTACTGTCCCTCCCATAGTGAGACACTCCCTCAGTACTGTCCCTCTGACAGTGAGGTACTTCTTCAGTACTGTCCCTCTGACAGTGTGACACTCCCTTAGTACTGTCCCTCTGACAGTGAGACACTCCCTCAGTACAGTCCCTCTGACAGTGAGACGCTCCCTCTGACAGTGAGACACTCCCTCAGTACTGTCCCTCTGACAGTGTGACACTCCCTCAGTACTGTCCCTCTGACAGTAAGACACTCCCTCAGTACCGTCCCTCTGGCAGTGAGACACTCCCTCAGTACTCTCCCTCTGAGAGTGAGATGCTCCCTCAGTACTGTGTCTCTAACAGTGCAACACTCCCTCGGCACTGTCCCTCTGACAGTGAAGCACTCCCTCAGTACTGTCCCTTTGTCAGTGTGACACTCCCTCAGTACTGTCCCTCTGGCAGTGAGACACTCCCTCAGTACTGTCCCTCTGACAGTGAAGCACTCCCTCAATACTGTCCCTTTGTCAGTGTGAAACTCCCTCAGTACTGTCCCTGTGACAGTGAAGCACTCCCTCAGTACTGTCCCTTTGTCAGTGTGACACTCCCTCAGTACTGTCCCTCTGACGGTGAAGCACTCACTCAGTACTGTCCCTTTGTCAGTGTGACACTCCCTCAGTACTGTCCTCTGACACTGAGGCACTCCCTCAGTACTGTCCCTCTGACAGTTTGACACTCCCTCAGTACTGTCCCTCTGACAGTGAGACACTCCCTCAGTACTGTCCCTCTGACAATGAAGAACTCCCTCAGTACTGTCCCTCTGGCAGTGAGACACTCCCTCAGTACTGTCCCTCCCATAGTGAGACACTCCCTCAGTACCGTCCCTCTGACAGTGAAGCACTCCCTCAGTACTGTCCCTTTGTCAGTGTGACACTCCCTCAGTACTGTCCCTCTGGCAGTGAGGCACTCCCTCCGTACTGTCCCTTTGTCAGTGTGACACTCCCTCAGTACTGTCCCTCTGACGGTGAAGCACTCCCTCAATACTGTCCCTCTGACAGTGAGACACTCCCTCAGTACTGTCCCTCTGACAATGAAGAACTCCCTCAGTACTGTCCCTCTGGCAGTGAGACACTCCCTCAGTACTGTCCCTCCCATAGTGAGACACTCCCTCAGTACCGTCCCTCTGACAGTGAAGCACTCCCTCAGTACTGTCCCTTTGTCAGTGTGACACTCCCTCAGTACTGTCCCTCTGGCAGTGAGGCACTCCCTCCGTACTGTCCCTCCCATAGTGAGACACTCCCTCAGTACTGTCCCTCTGACAGTAAAGCACTCCCTCAGTACTGTCCCTTTGTCAGTGTGACACTCCCTCAGTACTGTCCCTCTGACAGTGAAGCACTCCCTCAGTACTGTCCCTTTGTCAGTGTGACTCTCCCTCAGTACTGTCCCTCTGACAGTGAGGTACTCCCTCAGTATCGTCGCTCTGTGAGGCACTCCCTCCATACTATCCCTCCCATAGTGAGACACTCCCTCACTACTGTCCCTCTGACAGTGAAGCACTCCCTCAATACTGTCCCTTTGTCAGTGTGACACTCCCTCAGTACTGTACCTCTGACAGTGAGACACTCCCTCAGTACTGTCCCTCCCATAGTGAGACACTCCTTCAGTACTGTCCCTCTGACAGTGAAGCACTCCCTCAGTACTGTCCCTTTGTCAGTGTGACACTCCCTCAGTACTGTCCCTCTGGCAGTCAGGCACTCCCTCCGTACTGTCCCTCCCATCGTGTTACACTCCCTCAGTACTGTCCCTCTGACAGTGAAGCACTCCCTCAGTACTGTCCCTTTCTCAGTGTGACACTCCCTCAGTACTGTCCCTCTGACAGTGAGACACTCCCTCAGTACCGTCCCTCTGGCTGTGAGACACTCCCTCAGTACTCTCCCTCTGAGAGTGAGATGCTCCCTCAGTACTGTGTCTCTAACAGTGCAACACTCCCTCGGCACTGTACCTCTGACAGTGAAGCACTCCCTCAGTACTGTCCCTTTGTCAGTGTGACACTCCCTCAGTACTGTCCCTCTGGCAGTGAGACACTCCCTCAGTACTGTCCCTCTGACAGTGAAGCACTCCCTCAGTACTGTCCCTTTATCAGTGTGAAACTCCCTCAGTACTGTCCCTCTGACAGTGAAGCACTCCCTCAGTACTGTCCCTTTGTCAGTGTGACACTCCCTCAGTACTGTCCCTCTGACGGTGAAGCACTCCCTCAGTACTGTCCCTTTGTCAGTGTGACACTCCCTCAGTACTGTCCCTCTGACACTGAGGCACTCCCTCAGTACTGTCCCTCTGACAGTGTGACACTCCCTCAGTACTGTCCCTCTGACAGTGAGACACTCCCTCAGTACTGTCCCTCTGACAATGAAGAACTCCCTCAGTACTGTCCCTCTGGCAGTGAGACACTCCCTCAGTACTGTCCCTCCCATAGTGAGACACTCCCTCAGTACCGTCCCTCTGACAGTGAAGCACTCCCTCAGTACTGTCCCTTTGTCAGTGTCACACTCCCTCAGTACTGTCCCTCTGACGGTGAAGCACTCCCTCAGTACTGTCCCTTTGTCAGTGTGACACTCCCTCAGTACTGTCCCTCTGACGGTGAAGCACTCCCTCAGTACTGTCCCTTTGTCAGTGTGACACTCCCTCAGAACTGTCCCTCTGACACTGACGCACTCCCTCATTACTGTCCCTCTGACAGAGTGACACTCCCTCAGTACTGTCCCTCTGACAGTGAGACACTCCCTCAGTACTGTCACTCTGACAATGAAGAACTCCCTCAGTACTGTCCCTCTGGCAGTGAGACACTCCCTCAGTACTGTCTCTCACAAAGTGAGACACTCCCTCAGTACCGTCCCTCTGACAGTGAAGCACTCCCTCAGTACTGTCCCTTTGTCAGTGTGACACTCCCTCAGTACTGTCCCTCTGGCAGTGAGGCACTCCCTCCGTACTGTCCCTCCCATAGTGAGACACTCCCTCAGTACTGTCCCTCTGACAGTAAAGCACTCCCTCAGTACTGTCCCTTTGTCAGTGTGACACTCCCTCAGTACTGTCCCTCTGACAGTGAAGCACTCCCTCAGTACTGTCCCTTTGTCAGTGTGACACTCCCTCAGTACTGTCCCTCTGACAGTGAGGTACTCCCTCAGTATCGTCGCTCTGTGAGGCACTCCCTCCATACTGTCCCTCCCATAGTGAGACACTCCCTCACTACTGTCCCTCTGACAGTGAAGCACTCCCTCAATACTGTCCCTTTGTCAGTGTGACACTCCCTCAGTACTGTCCCTCTGACAGTGAGACACTCCCTCAGTACTGTCCCTCCCATAGTGAGACACTCCTTCAGTACTGTCCCTCTGACAGTGAAGCACTCCCTCAGTACTGTCCCTTTGTCAGTGTGACACTCCCTCAGTACTGTCCCTCTGGCAGTGAGGCACTCCCTCCGTACTGTCCCTCAAATCGTGTTACACTCCCTCAGTACTGTCCCTCTGACAGTGAAGCACTCCATCAGTACTGTCCCTTTCTCAGTGTGACACTCCCTCAGTACTGTCCCTCTGACAGTGAAGCACTCCCTCAGTACTGTCCCTTTGTCAGTGTGACACTCCCTCAGTACTGTCCCTCTGACAGTGAAGCACTCCCTCAGTACTGTCCCTCTGACAGTGAGACACTCCCTCAGTACCGTCGCTCTGTGAGGCACTCCCTCCGTACTGTCCCTCCCATCGTGAGACACTCCCTCAGTACTGTCCCTCCGACAGTGTGACACACCCTCAGTACTGTCCCTCTGACAGTGAGACACTCCCTCAGTACTGTCCCTCTGACAGTGAGACACTCCCCCAGCACCATCCCTCTGACAGTGTGAAAACACCCTCAGTACTGTCCCTCTGACAGTGAGACGCTCCCTCTGACAGTGAGACACTCCCTCAGTACTGTCCCTCTGACAGTGTGAGATTCCCTCAGTACTGTCCCTCTGACAGTGAGACACTCCCTCAGTACTCTCCATCTGACAGTGAGACACTCCCTCAGTACCGTCCCTCTGACAGTGAGACACTCCCTCAGTACTCTCCCTCTGACAGTGAGATGCTCCCTCAGTACTGTCCCTCTAACAGTGCAACACTCCCTCGGCACTGTCCCTCTGTCAGTGGGACACCCCATCAGTACTGTCCCTCTGACAGTGTGACACTCCCTCAGTACCATCCCTCTGACAGGGAGACATCCCTCAGTACCGTCCCTCTGACAGTGAAGCACTCCCTCAGTACTGTCCCTTTGTCAGTGTGAAACTCCCTCAGTACTGTCCCTCTGGCAGTGAAGCACTCCCTCAGTACTGTCCCTTTGTCAGTGTGACACTCCCTCAGTACTGTCCCTCTGACAGTGAAGCACTCCCTCAGTTCTGTCCCTTTGTCAGTGTGACATTCCCTCAGTACTGTCCCTCTGGCAGTGAGACACTCCCTCTGTACTGTCCCTCTGACAGTGTGACACTCCCTTAGTACTGTCCCTCTGACAGTGAGACACTCCCTCAGTACCGTCCCTCTGGCAGTGTGACACTCCCTCAGTACTGTCCCTCTGACAGTGAGGTACTCCATCAGTACTGTCCCTCTGACAGTGTGACACTCCCTTAGTACTGTCCCTCTCACAGTGAGACACTCCCTCAGTACTGTCCCTCTGACAGTGAGACGCTCCCTCTGACAGTGAGATACTCCCTCAGTACTGTCCCTCTGACAGTGTGACACTCCCTCAGTACTGTCCCTCTGACAGTGAGACACTCCCTCAGTACTCTCCCTCTGACAGTGAGACACTCCCTCAGTACCGTCCCTCTGGCAGTGAGACACTCCCTCAGTACTCTCCCTCTGACAGTGAGATGCTCCCTCAGTACTGTCCCTCTAACAGTGCAACGCTCCCTCGGCACTGTCCCTCTGACAGTGGGTCACCCCATCAGTACCGTCCCTCTGACAGTGAAGCACTCCCTCAGTACTGTCCCTTTGTCAGTGTGACACTCCCTCAGTACTGTCCCTCTGGCAGTGAGACACTCCCTCAGTACTGTCCCTCTGACAGTGAAGCACTCCCTCAGTACTGTCCCTTTGTCAGTGTGAAACTCCCTCAGTACTGTCCCTCTGACAGTGAAGCACTCCCTCAGTACTGTCCCTTTATCAGTGTGACACTCCCTCAGTACTGTCCCTCTGGCAGTGAGACACTCCCTCTGTACTTTCCCTCTGACAGTGTGACACTCCCTTAGTACTGTCCCTCTGACAATGAAGCACTCCCTCAGTACTATCCCTCTGACAGTGAAGCACTCCCTCAGTACTGTCCCTCTGGCAGTGAGACACTCCCTCAGTACTGTCCCTCTCACAGTGAGGTACTCCCTCAGTACCCTCGCTCTGTGAGGCACTCCCTCCGTACTGTCCCTCCCATAGTGAGACACTCCCTCAGTACTGTCCCTCTGACAGTGAAGCACTCCCTCAGTACTGTCCCTTTGTCAGTGTGACACTCCCTCAGTACTGTCCCTCTGGCAGTGAGGCACTCCCGCAGTACTGTCCCTCCCATAGTGAGACACTCCCTCAGTACTGTCCCTCTGACAGTGAAGCACTCCCTCAGTACTGTCCCTTTGTCAGTGTGACACTCCCTCAGTACTGTCCCTCTGACAGTGAAGCACTCCCTCAGTACTGTCCCTTTGTCAGTGTGACACTCCCTCAGTACTGTCCCTCTGGCAGTGAAGCACTCCCTCAGTACTGTCCCTTTGTCAGTGTGACACTCCCTCAGTACTGTCCCTCTGGCAGTGAGGCACTCCCTCCGTACTGTCCCTCCCATAGTGAGACACTCCCTCAGTACTGTCCCTCTGACAGTGAAGCACTCCCTCAGTACTGTTCCTTTATCAGTGTGACACTCCCTCAGTACTGTCCCTCTGACAGTGAAGCACTCCCTCAGTACTGTCCCTTTGTCAGTGTGAAACTCCCTCAGTACTGTCCCTCTGGCAGTGAGACACTCCCTCAGTACTGTCCCTCTGACAGTGAAGCACTCCCTCAGTACTGTCCCTTTGTCAGTCTGACACTCCCTCAGTACTGTCCCTCTGACAGTGAAGCACTCCCTCAGTACTGTCCCTTTGTCAGTGTGACACTCCCTCAGTACTGTCCCTCTGGCAGTGAGACACTCCCTCTGTACTGTCCCTCTGACAGTGTGACACTCCCTTAGTACTGTCCCTCTGACAGTGAGACACTCCCTCAGTACCATCCCTCTGGCAGTGTGACACTCCCTTAGTACTGTCCCTCTGACAGTGAGACACTCCCTCAGTACTGTCCCTCTGACAGTGAGACGCTCCCTCTGACAGTGAGATACTCCCTCAGTACTGTCCCTCTGACAGTGTGACACTCCCTCAGTACTGTCCCTCTGACAGTGAGACACTCCCTCAGTACTCTCCCTCTGACAGTGAGACACTCCCTCAGTACCGTCCCTCTGGCAGTGAGACACTCCCTCAGTACTCTCCCTCTGACAGTGAGATGCTCCCTCAGTACTGTCCCTCTAACAGTGCAACACTCCCTCGGCACTGTCCCTGTGACAGTGGGACACCCCATCAGTACCGTCCCTCTGACAGTGAAGCACTCCCTCAGTACTGTCCCTTTGTCAGTGTGACACTCCCTCAGTACTGTCCCTCTGGCAGTGAGACACTCCCTCAGTACTGTTTCTCTGACAGTGCAGCACTCCCTCAGTACTGTCCCTTTGTCAGTGTGACACTCCCTCAATACTGTCCCTCTGACGGTGAAGCACTCCCTCAGTACTGTCCCTCTGACACTGAGGCACTCCCTCAGTACTGTCCCTCTGACAGTGTGACACTCCCTCTGTACTGTCCCTCTGACAATGAAGCACTCCCTCAGTACTGTCCCTCTGGCAGTGAGACACTCCCTCAGTACCGTCCCTCTGACAGTGAGACACTCCTTCAGTACTGTCCCTCTGACAGTGAGGTACTCCCTCAGTACCGTCGCTCTGTGAGGCACTCCCTCCGTACTGTCACTCCCATAGTGAGACACTCCCTCAGTACTGTCCCTCTGACAGTGAAGCACTCCCTCAGTACTGTCCCTTTGTCAGTGTGACACTCCCTCAGTACTGTCCCTCTGCTGGTGAGGCACTCCCGCAGTACTGTCCCTCCCATAGTGAGACACTCTCTCAGTTCTGTCCCTCTGACAGTGAAGCACTCCCTCAGTACTGTCCCTTTGTCAGTGTGATACTCCCTCAGTACTGTCCCTCTGACAGTGAAGCACTCCCTCAGTACTGTCCCTTTGTCAGTGTGACACTCCCTCAGTACTGTCCCTCTGACAGTGAAGCACTCCCTCAGTACTGTCCCTTTGTCAGTGTGACACTCCCTAAGTACTGTCCCTCTGGCAGTGAAGCACTCCCTCAGTACTGTCCCTTTGTCAGTGTGACACTCCCTCAGTACTGTCCCTCTGACACTGAGGCACTCCCTCAGTACTGTCCCTCTGGCAGTGAAGCACTCCCTCAGTACTGTCCCTTTGTCAGTGTGACACTCCCTCAGTACTGTCCCTCTGGCAGTGAGGCACTCCCTCCGTACTGTCCCTCCCATAGTGAGACACTCCCTCAGTACTGTCCCTCTGACAGTGAAGCACTCCCTCAGTACTGTCCCTTTGTCAGTGTGACACTCCCTCAGTACTGTCCCTCTGACAGTGAAGCACTCCCTCAGTACTGTCCCTTTGTCAGTGTGACACTCCCTCAGTACTGTCCATCTGACAGTGAGGTACTCCCTCAGTACCGTCGCTCTGTGAGGCACTCCCTCCGTACTGTCCCTCCCATAGTGAGACACTCCCTCAGTACTGTCCCTCTGACAGTGAAGCACTCCCTCAGTACTGTCCCTCTGACAGTGAGACACTCCCTCAGTACTGTCCCTCCGACAGTGTGACACTCCCTCAGTACTGTCCCTCTGACAGTGAGACACTCCCTCAGTACCGTCGCTCTGTGAGGCACTCCCTCTGTACTGTCCCTCCCATAGTGAGACACTCCCTCAGTACCGTCCCTCTGACAGTGTGACACTCCCTCAGTACTGTCCCTCTGACACTGAGGCACTCCCTCAGTACTGTCCCTCTGACAGTGTGACACTCCCTCAGTACTGTCCCTTTGTCAGTGTGACACTCCCTCAGTACTGTCCCTCTGACACTGAGGCACTCCCTCAGTACTGTCCCTCTGACAGTGTGACACTCCCTCAGTACTGTCCCTCTGACAGTGAGACACTCCCTCAGTACTGTCCCTCTGACAATGAAGAACTCCCTCAGTACTGTCCCTCTGGCAGTGAGACACTCCCTCAGTACTGTCCCTCTGGCAGTGAGGCACTCCTTCCGTACTGTCCCTCCCATAGGGAGACACTCCCTCAGTACTGTCCCTCTGACAGTGAAGCACTCCCTCAGTACTGTCCCTTTGTCAGTGTGACACTCCCTCAGTACTGTCCCTCTGACAGTGAAGCACTCCCTCAGTACTGTCCCTTTGTCAGTGTGACACTCCCTCAGTACTGTCCCTCTGACAGTGAGGTACTCCCTCAGTACCGTCGCTCTGTGAGGCACTCCCTCCATACTGTCCCTCCCATAGTGAGACACTCCCTCACTACTGTCCCTCTGACAGTGAAGCACTCCCTCAGTACTGTCCGTTTGTCAGTGTGACACTCCCTCAGTACTGTCCCTCTGACAGTGAGACACTCCCTCAGTACTGTCCCTCCCATAGTGAGACACTCCTTCAGTACTGTCCCTCTGACAGTGAAGCACTCCCTCAGTACTGTCCCTTTGTCAGTGTGACACTCCCTCAGTACTGTCCCTCTGGCAGTGAGGCACTCCCTCAGTACTGTCCCTCCCATAGTGAGACACTCCCTCAGTACTGTCCCTCTGACAGTGAAGCACTCCCTCAGTACTGTCCCTTTGTCAGTGTGACACTCCCTCAGTACTGTCCCTCTGACAGTGAAGCACTCCCTCAGTACTGTCCCTTTGTCAGTGTGACACTCCCTCAGTACTTTCCCTCTGACAGTGTGACACTCCCTTAGTACTGTCCCTCTGACAGTGAGACACTCCCTCAGTACTGTCCATCTGACAGTGAGACGCTCCCTCTGACAGTGAGACACTCCCTCAGTACTGTCCCTCTGACAGTGAGACACTCCCTCAGTACCGTCCCTCTGGCAGTGAGACACTCCCTCAGTACTCTCCCTCTGAGAGTGAGATGCTCCCTCAGTACTGTCCCTCTAACAGTGCAACACTCCCTCGGCACTGTCCCTCTGACAGTGGGACACCCCATCAGTACTGTCCCTCTGACAGTGAAGCACTCCCTCAATACCGTCCCTTTGTCAGTGTGACACTCCCTCAGTACTGTCCCTCTGACAGTGAAGCACTCCCTCAGTACTGTCCCTTTGTCAGTGTGACACTCCCTCAGTACTGTCCCTCTGACAGTGAAGCACTCCCTCAGTACTGTCCCTTTGTCAGTGTGACACTCCCTAAGTACTGTCCCTCTGGCAGTGAAGCACTCCCTCAGTACTGTCCCTTTGTCAGTGTGACACTCCCTCAGTACTGTCCCTCTGACAGTGAAGCACTCCCTCAGTACTGTCCCTCTGACAGTGAGACACTCCCTCAGTACTGTCCCTCCGACAGTGTGACACTCCCTCAGTACTGTCCCTCTGACAGTGAGACACTCCCTCAGTACCGTCGCTCTGTGAGGCACTCCCTCTGTACTGTCCCTCCCATAGTGAGACACTCCCTCAGTACCGTCCCTCTGACAGTGTGACACTCCCTCAGTACTGTCCCTCTGACACTGAGGCACTCCCTCAGTACTGTCCCTCTGACAGTGTGACACTCCCTCAATACTGTCCCTTTGTCAGTGTGACACTCCCTCAGTACTGTCCCTCTGACACTGAGGCACTCCCTCAGTACTGTCCCTCTGACAGTGTGACACTCCCTCAGTACTGTCCCTCTGACAGTGAGACACTCCCTCAGTACTGTCCCTCTGACAATGAAGAACTCCCTCAGTACTGTCCCTCTGGCAGTGAGACACTCCCTCAGTACTGTCCCTCTGGCAGTGAGGCACTCCTTCCGTACTGTCCCTCCCATAGGGAGACACTCCCTCAGTACTGTCCCTCTGACAGTGAAGCACTCCCTCAGTACTGTCCCTTTGTCAGTGTGACACTCCCTCAGTACTGTCCCTCTGACAGTGAAGCACTCCCTCAGTACTGTCCCTTTGTCAGTGTGACACTCCCTCAGTACTGTCCATCTGACAGTGAGGTACTCCCTCAGTACCGTCACTCTGTGAGGCACTCCCTCCATACTGTCCCTCCCATAGTGAGACACTCCCTCACTACTGTCCCTCTGACAGTGAAGCACTCCCTCAGTACTGTCCGTTTGTCAGTGTGACACTCCCTCAGTACTGTCCCTCTGACAGTGAGACACTCCCTCAGTACTGTCCCTCCCATAGTGAGACACTCCTTCAGTACTGTCCCTCTGACAGTGAAGCACTCCCTCAGTACTGTCCCTTTGTCAGTGTGACACTCCCTCAGTACTGTCCCTCTGGCAGTGAGGCACTCCCTCCGTACTGTCCCTCCCATAGTGAGACACTCCCTCAGTACTGTCCCTCTGACAGTGAAGCACTCCCTCAGTACTGTCCCTTTGTCAGTGTGACACTCCCTCAGTACTGTCCCTCTGACAGTGAAGCACTCCCTCAGTACTGTCCCTTTGTCAGTGTGACACTCCCTCAGTACTTTCCCTCTGACAGTGTGACACTCCCTTAGTACTGTCCCTCTGACAGTGAGACACTCCCTCAGTACTTTCCATCTGACAGTGAGACGCTCCCTCTGACAGTGAGACACTCCCTCAGTACTGTCCCTCTGACAGTGTGACACTCCCTCAGTACTGTCCCTCTGACAGTGAGACACTCCCTCAGTACCGTCCCTCTGGCAGTGAGACACTCCCTCAGTACTCTCCCTCTGAGAGTGAGATGCTCCCTCAGTACTGTCCCTCTAACAGTGCAACACTCCCTCGGCACTGTCCCTCTGACAGTGGGACACCCCATCAGTACTGTCCCTCTGACAGTGAAGCACTCCCTCAATACCGTCCCTTTGTCAGTGTGACACTCCCTCAGTACTGTCCCTCTGACAGTGAAGCACTCCCTCAGTACTGTCCCTTTGTCAGTGTGACACTCCCTCAGTACTGTCCCTCTGACAGTGAAGCACTCCCTCAGTACTGTCCCTTTGTCAGTGTGACACTCCCTAAGTACTGTCCCTCTGGCAGTGAAGCACTCCCTCAGTACTGTCCCTTTGTCAGTGTGACACTCCCTCAGTACTGTCCCTCTGACACTGAGGCACTCCCTCAGTACTGTCCCTCTGGCAGTGAAGCACTCCCTCAGTACTGTCCCTTTGTCAGTGTGACACTCCCTCAGTACTGTCCCTCTGGCAGTGAGGCACTCCCTCCGTACTGTCCCTCCCATAGTGAGACACTCCCTCAGTACTGTCCCTCTGACAGTGAAGCACTCCCTCAGTACTGTCCCTTTGTCAGTGTGACACTCCCTCAGTACTGTCCCTCTGACAGTGAAGCACTCCCTCAGTACTGTCCCTTTGTCAGTGTGACACTCCCTCAGTACTGTCCCTCTGACAGTGAGGTACTCCCTCAGTACCGTCGCTCTGTGAGGCACTCCCTCCGTACTGTCCCTCCCATAGTGAGACACTCCCTCAGTACTGTCCCTCTGACAGTGAAGCACTCCCTCAGTACTGTCCCTCTGACAGTGAGACACTCCCTCAGTACTGTCCCTCCGACAGTGTGACACTCCCTCAGTACTGTCCCTCTGACAGTGAGACACTCCCTCAGTACCGTCGCTCTGTGAGGCACTCCCTCTGTACTGTCCCTCCCATAGTGAGACACTCCCTCAGTACCGTCCCTCTGACAGTGTGACACTCCCTCAGTACTGTCCCTCTGACACTGAGGCACTCCCTCAGTACTGTCCCTCTGACAGTGTGACACTCCCTCAGTACTGTCCCTTTGTCAGTGTGACACTCCCTCAGTACTGTCCCTCTGACACTGAGGCACTCCCTCAGTCCTGTCCCTCTGACAGTGTGACACTCCCTCAGTACTGTCCCTCTGACAGTGAGACACTCCCTCAGTACTGTCCCTCTGACAATGAAGAACTCCCTCAGTACTGTCCCTCTGGCAGTGAGACACTCCCTCAGTACTGTCCCTCTGGCAGTGAGGCACTCCTTCCGTACTGTCCCTCCCATAGGGAGACACTCCCTCAGTACTGTCCCTCTGACAGTGAAGCACTCCCTCAGTACTGTCCCTTTGTCAGTGTGACACTCCCTCAGTACTGTCCCTCTGACAGTGAAGCACTCCCTCAGTACTGTCCCTTTGTCAGTGTGACACTCCCTCAGTACTGTCCCTCTGACAGTGAGGTACTCCCTCAGTACCGTCGCTCTGTGAGGAACTCCCTCCATACTGTCCCTCCCATAGTGAGACACTCCCTCACTACTGTCCCTCTGACAGTGAAGCACTCCCTCAGTACTGTCCGTTTGTCAGTGTGACACTCCCTCAGTACTGTCCCTCTGACAGTGAGACACTCCCTCAGTACTGTCCCTCCCATAGTGAGACACTCCTTCAGTACTGTCCCTCTGACAGTGAAGCACTCCCTCAGTACTGTCCCTTTGTCAGTGTGACACTCCCTCAGTACTGTCCCTCTGGCAGTGAGGCACTCCCTCCGTACTGTCCCTCCCATAGTGAGACACTCCCTCAGTACTGTCCCTCTGACAGTGAAGCACTCCCTCAGTACTGTCCCTTTGTCAGTGTGACACTCCCTCAGTACTGTCCCTCTGACAGTGAAGCACTCCCTCAGTACTGTCCCTTTGTCAGTGTGACACTCCCTCAGTACTTTCCCTCTGACAGTGTGACACTCCCTTAGTACTGTCCCTCTGACAGTGAGACACTCCCTCAGTACTGTCCATCTGACAGTGAGACGCTCCCTCTGACAGTGAGACACTCCCTCAGTACTGTCCCTCTGACAGTGTGACACTCCCTCAGTACTGTCCCTCTGACAGTGAGACACTCCCTCAGTACCGTCCCTCTGGCAGTGAGACACTCCCTCAGTACTCTCCCTCTGAGAGTGAGATGCTCCCTCAGTACTGTCCCTCTAACAGTGCAACACTCCCTCGGCACTGTCCCTCTGACAGTGGGACACCCCATCAGTACTGTCCCTCTGACAGTGAAGCACTCCCTCAGTACCGTCCCTTTGTCAATGTGACACTCCCTCAGTACTGTCCCTCTGGCAGTGAGACACTCCCTCAGTACTGTCCCTCTGACAGTGAAGCACTCACTCAGTACTGTCCCTTTGTCAGTGTGAAACTCCGTCAGTACTGTCCCTCTGACAGTGAAGCACTCCCTCAGTACTGTCCCTTTGTCAGTGTGACACTCCCTCAGTACTGTCCCTCTGACGGTGAAGCACTCCCTCAGTACTGTCCCTTTGTCAGTGTGACACTCCCTCAGTACTGTCCCTCTGACACTGAGGCACTCCCTCAGTACTCTCCCTCTGACAGTGTGACACTCCCTCAGTACTGTCCCTCTGACAGTGAGACACTCCCTCAGTACTGTCCCTCTGACAATGAAGAACTCCCTCAGTACTGTCCCTCTGGCAGTGAGACACTCCCTCAGTACTGTCCCTCCCATAGTGAGACACTCCCTCAGTACCGTCCCTCTGATAGTGAAGCACTCACTCAGTACTGTCCCTTTGTCAGTGTGACACTCCCTCAGTACTGTCCCTCTGGCAGTGAGGCACTCCCTCCGTACTGTCCCTCCCATAGTGAGACACTCCCTCAGTACTGTCCCTCTGACAGTGAAGCACTCCCTCAGTACTGTCCCTTTGTCAGTGTGACACTCCCTCAGTACTGTCCCTCTGACAGTGAAGCACTCCCTCAGTACTGTCCCTTTGTCAGTGTGACACTCCCTCAGTACTGTCCCTCTGACAGTGAGACACT